>NC_043985.1:11991877-12221877 GCF_902150065.1 Myripristis murdjan | reverse complement strand
AATTGGCTTTCATCAGAGAACAGCACTGAGGCCCACTGGTCCCTCGTCCAGCGTAAATGCTCCCTGGCCCATGCAAGACGATGACACCTGTGCCTGGTGGTGTGGTCAGGTACCCTTGCAGGTCGTCTAGCACGCAGACCATGCTGATGTAAACGGTTTCGAATGGTCTGACGTGACACTTGGGTGCCTCTCACCTCCCTTAAATGTACCTGGAGTTGAGTGGCATTCATCATCCGGTTCCGCAGGGCACTGTTCACAATGAAGCGGTCATCAGTGTGGGATGTGGCCAAAGGATGTCCACTTCTATGCCTTTCTGTGACTCTTCCAGTCTCTCTGTATCTCTGTTGCAACCTGCTGATGACACTCTGTGACACTCTAAGCTCAGTGGCCACTTCCGTCTGAGAACATCCTGTTTGAAGCCTCGCAATGGTGAGGTGCTGCTGATCAATTGTTAGGTGTCGTCTTGGTCTCATGATGTCAAAATGTGAACAGCATAATGAGGAGAACTGTTTAAATACCAATTCTAATTGAACCAGGGAATTTATTGGTCGATTCATGGATCAAACACCTGTTGTGAATTTTGCCGTTAAACTCCTTGTTAGAGAACAGCAACTTGTGCAAAAAGTACTGAAACATTGAACAGTTGGACATGTGCATTCAAAAGTTTACAGAAGGTCACATTAAGTTCACCTGTAAAGGTTATAATGCATTTTAGGTTAATCCTGAAATTTCACCCGAAAGCCGAATATCCCTAACTTTTTGTGAGTAGTGTATATATATATATACAGTACAGGCCAAAAGTTTGGACACACCTTCTCATTCAATGCGTTTTCTTTATTTTCATGACTATTTACATTGTAGAGTCTCACTGAAGGAATCCAAACTATGAATGAACACATGTGGAGTTATGTACTTAACAAAAAAAGGTGAAATAACTGAAAACATGTTTTATATTCTAGTTTCTTCAAAATAGCCACCCTTTGCTCTGATTACTGCTTTGCACACTCTTGGCATTCTCTCCATGAGCTTCAAGAGGTCGTCACCTGAAATGGTTTTCACTTCACAGGTGTGCCTTATCAGGGTTAATTAGTGGAATTTCTTGCTTTATCAATGGGGTTGGGACCATCAGTTGTGTTGTGCAGAAGTCAGGTTACTACACAGCCGACAGCCCTATTGGACAACTGTTAAAATTCATATTATGGCAAGAACCAATCAGCTAACTAAAGAAAAACGAGTGGCCATCATTACTTTAAGACAGGGGTCACCAATCATGTGCCATGGAGGGCTGAGAGGCTGCAGGTTTTCATTCCAACCAAGACCTCCACCAGGTGATTTCACTGATTAGCTCCTCCTTTCTGATACAAGGTGAGGTGATCAGTGAAGTCACCTGGTGGAGGTCTTGGTTGGAATGAAAACCTGCAGCCTCTCGGCCCTCCATGGCACATGATTGGTGACCCCTGCTTTAAGAAATGAAGGTCAGTCAGTCCGGAAAATTGCAAAAACTTTAAAGGCCTGATTGGCGCAGTCTCCTCTTAACAGTTGTTCTAGAGATGGGTCTGCTGCTAGAACTCTGTGTGGCATTTATCTGGTCTCTGATCTGAGCTGCTGTTAACTTGCGATTTCTGAGGCTGGTGACTCGGATGAACTTGTCCTCAGAAGCAGAGGTGACTCTTGGTCTTCCTTTCCTGGGTCGGTCCTCATGTGTGCCAGTTTTGTTGTAGCGCTTGATGGTTTTTGTGACTCCACTTGGGGACACATTTAAAGTTTTTGCAATTTTCCGGACTGACTGACCTTCATTTCTTAAAGTAATGATGGCCACTCGTTTTTCTTTAGTTAGCTGATTGGTTCTTGCCATAATACGAATTTTAACAGTTGTCCAATAGGGCTGTCGACTGTGTAGTAACCTGACTTCTGCACAACACAACTGATGGTCCCAACCCCATTGATAAAGCAAGAAATTCCAATTAACCCTGATAAGGCACACCTGTGAAGTGAAAACCATTTCAGGAGACTACCTCTTGAAGCTCATCGAGAGAATGCCAAGAGTGTGCAAAGCAGTGATCAGAGCAAAGGGTGGCTATTTTGAAGAAACTAGAATATAAAACATGTTTATATATATATATATATTCATTCGGAACATTCAACCAGTTCAACTGAACCTGAGGCAAATTATTTCTGTCTCATTTTGAGAATGGAACATTTGTTTTCCACATAGATAATCAGTCCTGTTGAATGACAAAAGGAATGATTTATTCTGGTAGATAAGAGGCAGTTCATTTTAGTGTAATGTGTCTTTTTACTTGGAATATTTGCCTTTCTCATTATTTATCTTTTATATTTCAGTCAGCTCCAATGGGTATACAGAAGCTTGCAAATGATAAACGATTCTCAAAAATGAACGGGCTACATTGTAAACACTGAAAATGAAGTTTTAATTTTCTTTAATTTGTAATGTCTAAACTATTGCAAAAGCATCCAGTACTGGGAGCCTTTTATTGCAAAGTTCTTTCAAGGCCCTCTTCTATGTCTGTTTGCTAAAATCCCACTTTGATTGTTCTTAACTACTTCCAGTAGATCAAGTGGCTGTGGAGACGTCCCTTTGAGACGAGTATTGATGTCAGGGCAGAGAGCTTTTGAACCCTAACAAAGCCTCAGTCAGCCATCCTAAAGCCACAGCACGGTGAGGATTACAGTTCTCATCTCCAAACTCCATTTTTCAAAATCCCAATCAAAGTTTTGCCACATAAAAACAACTCTGGGCACATCTGATGTTTCTAATATTGTTTAGGCATTTTTGATGTGTTTTAAGAAAAGTCATCAAGTCGCCTGAACTCTGCGTCTGTCGGGTGCGTCTGCTCTGTCACTGAAGCATGGCTTGACAGAAATACAAAAAGTAGCTCCAGAAAGTGTAAGTGGTTTTGACTCATGATAAATTAATTCTCAGCAAACTATTTTGAGAATGCAAAACACAGAAACCTATAATTTAGTGTTTTAGATGACTGAATATTAACTACTGTGTTTTGTAACTGACACATGCATTGATTTTGGATACTGTTCCCATGGCCAGTGCTTTTATCAACTGCATCTCCAAAGCATGCATCCATGTTCACTTCCTTTCCTGTAGACCTACCTGCTATGAAATGAAAATGAACACTGTTGAATACACCAACGGAAAATTCAGAGGCTGGAAAAGCAACAACAATGAATTGGAACAATTTGCAAAGCATGAAGTAGCTTAGTCAGAGCTGGAACAGCTCAAATCAGTGTTATGTGGCGCTGAGTGGAGCCCATACATCTATTGTATGTGCAGCATGTTCTCTTAGCCAGCCCACCTGCTACCTCTGTCTCCCTCTGGTGGGCTGCTAGGGAATCAAGCTGGAACAACCTGTGTACTTCAATGTAATAAATTCGTTCACATTAACACATTGACTTATTTTTATTTATTTATTTTTTTTTAATGAGCTGTTCTAACTAATGATGTAATAATGAAATTGACCAATGTAACAGGTTATTATATTCTCTTGTAGCAGCAATTACATTGTTAGAAAAGATGCTTATTATATTACATTATCGTTTAAAAAAATGTCACTTTCTTATGACTTCATAAATGTAGACTAATACAAGAATTGTAATTGTTCTATTACATTCTCATCCCATTTAGAGCAACATATATATATAATATTTTCACATATTATCACATTATCCATAATATTTTCACAAATTATTACATTATCCAGCAGATATTACATTAAGTACGCAAGCTCGAGTTTATTTGAAGCCCAATTTCACTGTTTACAGTATCGAAGGGCTTTACATGCTGTAGTCCTCATAGCAAGCAAGAAAAAACTTCCCCCAAAAACCCAGCTCTGACAGGGAAAAATGGACATTAGCTGTTCGTATGTAATTTTAATTGCAAGGATTATTAGAAGCTATTTAGATTTGTTTTGTACAGTTCCACTCATGCATATTAAAACAATTTCCAGTTTTTAGTTTCAGCAATGGTTTTCTGAACATACAGTACAGTAAGTGCTCTTTTCCAGCAAAGACCTGCTTTACATTCACACAGCAACACACATTCACATCCAGTGCAACCTTCAGCTTTTGGTCAAGCAGCTCGATTGGAGCAGTGCCTTGCTTTCGGGCACCTCAGCTGTGGCACTGTTATTTGAATCTCACCTTATGGGGATCAATAAAGGTAAATCTAATCTAATGTGTAGCTTTTTATGGTGTTTATTCTGTATCGGCTGGTGCAATGCTGCTCCTATATTACATAATACTCCATACTTATACATTACAGAGGGGCTCACTAGCAAATCTCCCCCCAGGGATAAACAGGGAAACGGCCAGATGAATCATCATCTGTGAAATAGTGTGGCTCTTTGATGTATGGCAGCAGTGCAGTTATGGTTTGAGGCTAACTTGCTCAAAGTTTCACTATCTTTACATAATTTAATTATCCATGCATTTCAAATGATAACAGAGAAAGTTGTTGGCACACTGGACAATCCACAGAGATGCATCTGAATGTAAAGGGGCACATCCTGCAAGTGCCATGACCTAGATGAATACCTGAAAAAATTATATTGAGCATACAAGTCAGATTGCATTCAGGTATGCGAATATTCCAGATTAAAAGTTACAAAAAGTTTAATGAACTTTTTTTTTTTTTTTTTAATCTGATCTACTACTTTTTAATAAAGGAATATAATGAATAAAGTCCCTGATTTGAACTCCTTCCTTTTATTATTATTATTATTATTATTATTATTATTATTTTATCCCTTTTTGCCTTATCTCTCCAAAATATGTCTATAATTCTGAAAGGCACTTCAATATGCTGTTTCCGTACCACACTTAAAAATGACTATTCACAAATCCCGGCTCTATAAATACACCCTAAAAGACTGACTTTAGTCTCAAGAGGGACAGAGACGTCAGTCTTGTTCTACTGTATTAATGGGACAGAGCTTTCAGGGGGAGGGACCTCCTCTGACTCCCATTAAAGACAGTAGCTATAACGGAGCTGAGACAAGGTTGCAGCTGGCAGACCGAGGACCTCACTGAGACACACAGAGGAAGAGACAGTGTGTGAGAGTGTACGTGTGTGTCAAGGAGAGTGGAAACAGGCTGCAACAAGGGAGCCCAGAAAGACACTTGATGTAACAGTGTGAAAGAGGCAGAGGCCAGTGCAGAGGAGACAGTATAGAGAGGGAAGGAGGAGGGTTAGGAAGAGTGAGAGAGAGAGACATTGGGAGAGAGAGAGAGAGAGAAAGAGGTAAGAAAGGGGAAGAGAAAGACATCAGAGCGTGGAACAGGTCCTTTTTTGCAGACGAAGAAGCCCTGACAGTCATCCTCAGCAGACATGCCCAACTTTGCCGGCACCTGGAAGATGAAGAGCAGTGAGAATTTTGATGAACTTCTCAAAGCCCTGGGTAAGCCCTTTCCTGCCTATCTATCTCTCCCCATCTCCCCATCTCCCTCTTTTCTCCCCCTGCGTTCCCCCCTTTGCAACAGTGCATCCCTGTGTGAGGTTGACTATCAATCATGTCCATTAAAAAAAGAGGGCTTTTCTTTTTCCTTTTGGAAAGGAATGCTTGACTTCCAACAACATGGTTTTATTCAGAGAAGCTCCCTGGGAAAAAGAGGCAGAGATCTGTGGGGAGATGCGGAGGGAAATCCCTCGGCTGTACAGGAGATATGAAACACTGGATGCAGAATTCCTCTCCAAACAGACATGGTATTGTTACAAAGAACATGTGGGAGGGGGGGGACAACATTATTCATGTTAAGCATTTAAGTAGGGCATGCATTAGCAATGCCAGTGGAGCTCTCTGGAGCCCAGTGCTATTCTCTTGCGTCCTATCTTTTGTTCTTTTTCACCCCTCTTAGTCTTAACTGATAACTGTGATGGTTTCGATTTGGAGGAGTTTAACTGGGTCACTCAATTGTGTGGCAGCGTTTCGTCACGCCAGCACTGAATCCGCCTGGGCGCAGCAAAAGACTGAGTGGTTTAGAATAATGTTGCAATCTTCAGAGAGTATTCCCACTGTGAGTTTTTGGAATGCATGGTGTTAAGCGCTGAGAATGGTGCTGGAATGACAAGGTGCTTTAACAACTCTCCAGGAACTGTTGACAAAAAAAAATGGATTAACAAGCAAACTTTTGAGACATGAATGTTTCCTATTTTAGCAGCAAAGTGAGCTCCTCAAGGCAAAGACATGACAGTTAAATTTCTAAGTTGCAAAGCTCTAAGTCCACCCTTTACTTACATCTGTGGATTGTTACAGCACTGAATAGAAAATAGGCTGCATACTTTACTCCAAAAGCTTCTGCTTTTCCTTTTATTATTATTATCCAATCAACTGTTTAACACCTACTGTTTACTGCCCTGGTGTCATTGAGAAATGTTTCAAAGGCACTCGAGGAACAATTTTACTCTGAGAGCCAGTTTATGGTCTGGAATGGCTCAGCTTTGATATATAAGGCATCACATCCATGACCAAAATCAATGTTATCATCTTTACCAAACAAATCCAAGCCTTCACAACTCTGCAAGGCCTCCATACTGTATACCATAAGGTAGCTGTTCCTGCTTTTGGATGGTATGTCTGGGGAGAAAGCAGTCATTCTGTGAATTCAGCGCCTCATTCATTCATGAACGCATTAACCACATCTGCCTGAGCAGATCATTCGTTTGCTCTTACATAAGTGCTTGGTCAATGGAGAGCTGAGACGGCCGGCTAATGTGGATTCCAATGCTGCCGGGCCGCCACTTTCCATCAGCGTCTTCATAATTATCTGTTGAGTCGGAGGTTTCCCTGCAGCAGGAGGGGATTGTTCTCCATGGTGCAGATAGCAAAGGAACTATGAAACACTGAGCAGATGGAGCTGTACAAAATGAACAGACAGTAGGCAAGTGAATTTGCTTTTGCCCCAACAATAAAGAAATATTGTGAGCTCCACAAATCCATGAAATGTTATCTTTAAAGCTGCATCAAAAGCGAAATCATTTTTCTGTTCCATTAAGGGCACTTGATGACGAAACGAAAGACTCTGAGGTTTTGTTTCCAGATGGAAGCAGCAATCAGGTCTAAGTCTTATTTGCAGTGGTATACACACTCTATATCTTCAGCTCTTTCAGAAGGTGAGAGAGGACCTTGAAGTAAAAGACGCAGAACATTTGGCAGGACATAGGGCATAAGGCTAGCCAGATGGCTTTGCAGAGTCAAGCAGGGCATGCCAACGTGTTGCCACAAGCCAGGGCAGTGCCACGCGCCCAAACGTCCGTTTTAAACTGCTACAGCCACCAGACAAAAGCAAAGCCAGTGCTGATCTGGCCTGTCACCCGTAAGTGTTGTTTTTTTCCGTTGACAGCCAAATACTTCATTTCTCTCGCAGACTCCAGTGCCAAAATTCCAGAGATTTCTCTCAATTTTCAGCAAGAGTTGAGGTTACTGCCACAGCCACAGAGCATTTCTCTGTTTTCCTTTTTTTTTTTTTTTTTCAAACATCTACATTTCTATGTTTGCTTCACATAAAAACAGAAGTTGACATGCAGACACCATGTGCTGTCTAAGTTTCCTGTCTTGTGCATGATAGAGGCTGACATAAAGGCCCGGGGAGCTCTAGGCACTGGGTGGGGTCAAGTGCAAAGCAGAAACACAGCGGGACTCATAGAAGGCAGTTTGGGGGCAAATTTTTGAACCAACGAAACAAATTGGGTAGTGTCAGTCTGTGAATGATCAAACCCTGTTAGTTAATCCTACAAGACTTCATCTCTTAAATACTGTCTCCCAGTCTCTGTGTCATACATATCGGGTGGATTTAATTTTGGGTTTGAACCCCAGTGCTAACCTGGTGTGTGTGCTTCACAGAACAAACAAACCTCTATGTCTATATCTATCTTTCATGATTAAAGTAGATTTAAATGGACATTGGGTAATCTATGTGTTCATTCTGTAAGACGTCTATTGGTCACTAGTAGAAATAAGAACAACACTGACAGGTCTCTGGCACAGGCCCCCCACAACTACATGTCTTGCACCATTAGTTGCTCACTTCTACTATCCTAAATTGCTGAGCTGTTGAACAAAACTGTCTGGCTGCAAAGTGAGTTTTTTTCTAAGACAGAAATCTCAGTATTTGGCTGGGTAATCTAAGTTATTTGTAGTGACTAACAAACCTATAAAATCTCTGCAGATCATTTAGCTTACATCAGAGGCGATTCTAAGATTTTGGACAGTGTAGCCTGCTTCTATCATCACTGCCAACTGTAACTAACTGCCATGTTCCTCTCCAACCCAAACACCCACCACACCCCTCCCCAACACCCCTGCCCCCTCCCCTCCCTGCCCGCCCCTGTCTGGTCTGGGTCTTGCTCGGTCAGGTGTGAACGCCATGCTGAGGAAAGTGGCCGGGGCGGCGGCTGCCAAGCCCCACGTGGAAATCCGCCAGGATGGTGAGCAGTTCTACATCAAGACATCCACCAGCGTGCGCACCACCGAGATCAACTTCCACATTGGTGAGGAGTTTGACGAGGAGACAGTGGACGGAAGAAAATGCAAGGTAAAGCTCATGAAGCTCATTGCAAAAATAGGATAAGTGCAGTTTGAAAAATGTCACACCTAATCAGCTCCTTCTCAAAATGATTGCTTGTGCAGAATGGAAATAAAATTTACATTGTTAGCCATTTTGAGCCTTTAACTTACAAAGTAAATGTCACTGACAATATGCACCATCCCTCCAAGTTTCATCAAAGCTGGGCAAGTCGAGTAGCACTTGTGGCCTGTTGAGATTTGGAATCCATCCATTCATTTTCCATTCCTGCTTATTCCAGGGAAAGGTTTGGAATTTGACCAAAATAATAGTGACAGCTAATAGCTATTTCACAACAGCTACACCAACGTTAGGCCAAATCTTAATCATTTTCTTTGGTGACATGTATCATATTGGGTCAGGCATGCCAGCTTTACTCTTCATTGGACTGCAACCAGTAGTAGTTGCAATAGCCAGTGATAGCAATCGGTGTAATATTTCAAACCCTGGAATAGAGGGCAAGAAAGTATCATGTAGTAAATTTGTTCCAAAATCAGAGCATTGATGTCTGAGATGTTTGAGGGACAGATTTACTCAGCCCACACAATCTGTAGTTTCCCTAATGCCCCATTTCTAGGAACCAGCTATAACACAGCTAATACAGGATTATCAAAGTTATTAAGAGGTGTGTGTGTGTGTGTGTGTGTGTGTGTGTGTGTGTGTGTACTTGAAGAATAAAAACTGAAGGGTTCTATTCCAAGGAGCCATTTTGGATATAACATTATCACTGGATGTTTACTCTAATTTTTTAATTTCTCCACAAGCACACCACTTAAGTTTGCTGATGACCTCAGTAACACTCCACATTAGTTCTCACTTTCATCATCCAGAAATCATTTTGTAAACAGTGTGTATATCTGGAGGATATCCTTCAGAGTGTGTGTGTTTGTGTGTGGAAGGGATTACAGAGTTGCGTAGGAGTAGTGCAGTAGCAGTGCTGTTGGGAAATGTATGCAGTGTGTGTGCGTGTATTTCTGTGTGCACAGTCAGGGCCTTCAAGGCTCTTTCCTTTCTATTGTTGTTGAGCATCCCATGAAAAATTAATACCTCCATGCAGTCTCACCCATTGGTATCAGACTCACGTCTGAGCGGCTGGATTAAGGGCAGATTGAGCAGAGAACTGAGATAGATGGGAGTTTCTTTTTAACCATCTCCAGGCCCTGAGGGGAAATTCTCACATCCACCCTAGAATACAGTATTAGTGAAGTCTGCATGGGAGCTCAGCACAGTGATAGGGCAAATACATCTGTCACCCTGGTTAATGATAAGAAGTCAGGGCTTCAAAGTATGGAAAAATCTTTTGGACCTTGCAACACATTCCTAAAAAGTTTGCAAAAAGTCTGGATATTAACTAACCACTAGTCCCCCTAGGAGTCTGTATATAGTTTTGGAAATATCATCAGCCTGTAGTCACTGCAGTAAAACAACAAGCCACAGATCTGCAATGCTGGAGGTTTGAAAGAGTAAGTGTATATAAAATGTAGACACCCTGAAAAATATGGCTGTGTTCTGCCACATGCAATATTAGCAATGTGCTTTCAAAAGGACGTCCCCTGATATGATCTGAACATTGAGACATTTACGTAAACTATGTAATGAAGAGGTTGTGTAGAGTTGGATGAGGACGGTGAGGCAACTCGATTCTTGAGCCTGATAAAGTCCATGTGAAGCACAGAGAGTACAAGATTTTGGAATAGCTTCTCAATATCAAGTTCAGCCCTTTTTTTGTGCATATTCAAAGCTGCATTAATTGAAATCGCAAAAATGAGGACAACTGAGACTCAAATAACCGAATAAATAAATACAATAAATAAATAAATAAATAATTTTTTAATAAATGAACACATAATTTAGTCTGATGATGAGAACCATGCAGACTCAACATCATCAAATTACAAGTGTACTCTATGTTTTTTTTTTTTTTTTTTTTTTTTGGTCTAAACAGAGTCTAAAGAGTTCTCACTTATTGCAGCCATCCAGTTTTGATTATTGCAACTTAAGATGTGGCTCAGTTGTGTCAAGACTAAGAACAATGGCTTTGATTTGTATATAATTTTCATTACTGGAGTGACATTTAACAAGCAAAATGAATACAACACATGAATCCAATAGGCCTCTCCTAAAAAAAAAAAAAAAAAAAGCAGGTATTATCTCCTGGTGGTATAGATACAGTTATACTATATTGTAAGCAAAAGCCTTGAGTTAACAAATCACATCAGTCATTATTCTTTTCTTTTTATTTTCAAATCACTTGGTTATGTCAAACTTTAAAAAAAAAAAAAAAAAAAAAAAAAAAAAAACTAATTTGAAATAAAATTCTACAAATCTGTAGCTTTAAATGTTGGAAAATTATTTCTCCCTAAAACAGACAAGTGGGTTGACGTTTCTCTATGTGATGCATGCATAATTTTGTTTATCTGTCCAAGCACTCCAAACAGTGTTAGTGGAGCTACACAATAAATAGTCTGTGCTGCTGTTCTTCTGCACTCAGAAACTAAAGAAGTGAGAGACATATACGTCATGGTAAAAGCATGTTGCCACAGCTACAATTTAGATAACGAAGATCCAAATGAGAAAATGGCGTCAATAGGACAAGCTGGCATTGACCTGCCACCGACTGACATCTGTGTATTACATCAGCGTCCCTCTGTGCTTAGCAACCGCAAATCCCCGGCCACATTTTTCCTTTCACTGAGGAGAAATAGAGCCTTGTTTTGGATAAACTGACAACCTTTTCTTGACAAACTAACATGGAGATCCGGTGTGGTTCCCTCAATAGGGCAGATGAGGGGGGCATAGCAAATGCATAGAGCTGAATTAAAGTTACAGTAAATTAAATTGCAAATTATAGAAAACAGTGCTATTGATATAAATTTTTGTTGTATGTCATTGATGGATTATTGCACTGTAATTACTGTAGAATAAATCCCAAAAACAATTTAAAACCATATGTGTCCCACTGGGTGTTGTCAGAGTTTTGAGTCATGGATGTTGTTGACAAAGATGGGGGACTGTGGCCCCCTCACTTGGGGTAAAAAAACAAAAACCATTATTTCTCCACGAGAAAGACATTGATTTACAGCTTTGTGGGTGGCAGTGGTGAATGTGGTGTCAAGCACCAGTTCATAATCCCTCATAAACACTGCTTTGGCCTGAGGGCTGGTGGTTGAGGAGACCAGGACATACAGATGTAGCCATTGTAGAGTCACATATTTCACTGCATGCTTTCTGGATTTACACTGCTGTTGTGTCTCTGGCAGGAATTGTTTGGGAAATGAAAAAGTCACAGTGGTAGTAGTGGTAATATAAACATTTCCTACAGGATGCTGGGGCGGGGCACAACATGAGGAGAAATTATTCAAAATTAGCCACAAACCTATGTGGATGCTGATGTCTGTTATGGACACAGAGGCAATGTTATATGTTGGGAGGGGGTGAGGGTGTCATTCAAAAATCTGTGATGATGTTATAGATTAGATTTCTGGATTGTATGTCATGAGGTAACGGCTGCAAAGTGGAACTAAGATAAGAATAAGATAAAATAAAAATAAGATCATACGTTTTTTTTGTTTTTTTGTTTTTTTTTACTTTTTTTGGCATACATTGTTAAATACATCATGCTGCTTTGGAAAATTTTCTTTGTACTTCTTTGGCCACAGGGAGACTACAGCACAGGAGCCCTATGTCTGGTATGCATTCAGCAAGGACACCTCAGCAGGGTGGATACTTTTCAGTGCAGGGTAAAATCCAGATTTTGGAGGGGGTTGGTTCGGGGATGGTTCAACAATGGTTAATAATGAATTTAGCTTTTGAACACAGCTACATTATCACATTGGAGGGTAACATATTTAAGTTGGTAGATCCCAGATTTGGAAAATACATACATACATGGAATTAAGCTGCTCAGTTGCACAGCCACAAAGTCCCTTTAATCTAAGCACTCAAACAGTTACAATTAGAGCAATTCCATTATACTGGGTAATAGACATATTTGCATATAAATTTATATATTTTTTAAACAGATGATACTGAAGTCCTTGGGTGACAAAGTGATTTAATCCGGTATTTGAGTGAGTTATAAAGTTAAGCTTTTTTTTTTTTTTTTCTTCCAAAGTAAATGCTGATTTGATGTGAAATGTGTCAGGGTAGCGTGGTAGAGAGCCTGTCCTTCAACCGGATGTTGAGGTGCAGGTATCCAAACAAATTTTTTATCAATGATCTTGAGTAAGACAATAAAACTACAAAGCTCATCTCCCCTTTACGTCCCAACAACATGAACAGCTGAAAGTTCCATTCACAAATATGTAACAGGAAAATTACTGACCCAACAAGCTCTTAGGCAGTGGTATGCAGCGGTATTCATGCTTGTGGAGAGACAATACTGCAGATGGAGAGGGAAAAAATCTGGAATTGTGTGCATGCACTACATTAAGTCTATAAAACTGAACCAAAAGTTTGGCATACATGAAATATAATTTTTTGGATACCACAAAGCTCTACGTAATTATCTGGCGGTTTGATGTTTGCCTATTTCACATCAATGAATCCGCCCAATTGCGTGTACTGTATTCACATAATGACGGTAAATTTGGAGATATTGTAACTGTCAAATTAAGCAGCAGCTAAAATCCCAAATATTGATGAATATTTTTTTTTGTCTGCCTTCTGCTTAATGGGATGAACTACATGTTGCAAGCATGTTGCAGTTGAAGGGAGCCGACATGACCTAATTTGGATCTCAGGAGACAGCGTGGCTCCTTCTGTCTGTGCCCTGGGGCATGCTGGGTACTGGGTAGGGCTAGACGGCTCTCAGTGCCACAGCTCTTCGCCACATGATGCCTCGCTGGTAGGAGACACATGGGCCTTGTTGTTATCACACATTTACCAGAAACCACGGTTTGTGCTCAAATGCAGTTTCATCTGGAAAAATCATTTTGTTAATGATATGTTCGGTCTCTTTGTCACTAAGACGCAAGCATGTTGTGCACTTGAGGGGCAATCATACGCAAAACTGGAACCAAACCTGCAGGATGGAGAGCCTAGTGACACTGGCACATGTGCCAGAGGGGCTGACAGGGCTTGGCGGACTTTGAGGCGGAGGGGTTGGCAGGAGAGGGGTGAGTGGGGTTTGGCTGAAGCCGGCCATCCCCATAGTTAAAAGGATTACATGCTGATCTGTGCCTGGCAAAGAGCAGAGGGCTGATTAACACCGCCACAAGGTTAAAAAGCTCTGTCTAATCTGTGGGATTGTGGACGGATCAGACAGCCTCTCCTCACTTTCAGAAGCGCTCCTGTTCAGAGGGGAAAGTGATAAGGCACATCCTGTCAGTCACAGACATGAAGAAGAGAAAGACGGAGGTGATTGGCTTTAGTTCAGAATGGTAGTCATAATGAGGTGATTATATAGCTGCTCTGGATGGATGAAGGTGTTTAACATGAAAACAAGCTTAGGTTTCAGGTTTGAGACAGGCAGCATCACATTCTCATCTGAACACAGCGACTTCATGCAGGCGTTGTTGTCTGCCAGTGCACGACAAAGCACGGCACTTCTGGGCAAAAAGACTTTGACAAATGGAGTCTTTTTGCCCAGCTGGTTGCTATAGAGACAGACTTTAAGTATTAGTCACCTACCATGAGGCTGGAGAGGCACAGGGAAAGTAGATGCTGCTGTGTAAAGACAGATCAGAATCAGAGTTACTTTGATCACAAAGAACAATAGAAGAATGTGAATTTCTCATGCTGATGTAACATACCTTAAAGAGTTTCATACCATAATGATACAACAGGGTCTCACTAACAGTCCAAAGGGGACAGGGCATGACAAATATGCTATATGCACACCCTAAATAAAGTATAGGACAATTGCTGTTGCCCCTGACCGGCAGTGCTCTGGCATTTCAGTGAAGCCTAACTCTCTGCTGTTTTGGTGAGGCTGTGGAATTGGGGAGGGCATGTATTGTCAGAACAGATGAGGGCCAGCGTGGCTCAGACTGCCATCCTTCATTTCCTGCCATTGACAAACTGTGTGTCACCCAGTGTGGAGGGGCAGGAACAGGCCTGCAGCGAATCATGGGCAAATATATAATCTTATGCCACAGAGAACACAGATTTGTCACAGGCAGTCTTTGTATCATAGGTGGCAAAGACAATATGGGGCTGTGCCCATATATGGAGATTATTTTGGTATTGTGATATGAGACTAGATATGGGATTTTGGATATCGCAATATGATGACATGGTGTGAGTGTTGTCTGTTCCTGGTTTTAAGGGCTGCATTACAGTAAAGAAATGTAATTTTCTGAACTTATTAGACTGTTCTAGCTGTTATGTTATCTGCCTCTTCCTGGTTGGTCATCACATTTATATTACTAATTGATCTATTTGGTCAACAATATTATTTTTTAAATAATTTCTTTTCTCATAAGACAGCATATTAGGCCAGAGTAATTTCAATATACACTGGCCATGCAACAGAGTTGTTGGAGAGTTGTAATCTCTTTTATATAATCCATCAATAATTTGTCTCAAAGCTTCTGTTAACCTGTCTGCTGTCATGCAGTGTATGGCTACTCAGATTGAAAATTATAGTTAGGAGCCACCAACATAAGACACACTGTGTGACGAGATGAATTTTAGACACACTTTTTGTGGAGGAAAGGAAGTCGAGAGTAAACCGAAGCCAACAGCAGCAGATGCTCTGATGAGTCTCCTGTTAAAAGGCAGCAGAAAAACAAGACATGCTTAAACAAATGTCTTGGACAAGTAGGATGAATTTGTTTGAGTCTCTAGTGTGTGTGTGTGTGTTTGGAGGAGAGAGGGGGCGTGTGTGTGTATTTGTCTGCAAGTTAGTGTGTAATAGAGAGAATGAGAGAGCAAATCCATTCAAGTCAGTGCCAGAGACTGATGCTCGCTCTTGAATGGTGCCGTAGCTAATCGACTTTCTGGGTTCTGGCTTTATTGGAAAAAAAAGAAAGAAAAAGAAGAGCTGTAGAAAAGCCTTTCTGCTGTTTAGCTTGCCAAAGTTAGAGGATGGCGGCCTACAGGGACCCTTGACAGCTTCCCTTACCTTTGATATGGTGATTAACATTTGCCTCTGAAGCCTCCTGCTCTGTGCAAAGTGCACTGTGGTCCTTTAAAATATATAAGCCTGCCCAGTCTTCAAAAGAACAAATTGTCCTACTCTAGTGACAGTTACAAATGAGTGAAAGAATTCTGGTTTGCAAAGTGAAATCCCTGTTCAGATTCAGAGAGTTTGCTGTGCATAAATACTGTGCTTGAATTTGATTAAGCAACAGCGCTTTGATCAGTTCCAAGCCTTGGACCTGGATCACAGCGGTCTGGAATGATGCTATGTTGAGACGGAAAATGCAGCTGGCTTTATTGACTAGAAAAACACACCTCGGCTGTGGGAAAATATCATTAGTGTGAAGCAACAACATGACCCCGACAGTTATGTTGAGTAGTAGGCCAGCCTATGGCATTTTGACTCACATTTTGGACTGAGGAAAATGAGCACACTGGATTGAGGAAACCCATTCTAAAATAGTGTGGGGAGGAAACCAGTGCTAAAATGGTGCAGCTTGAACGTGAACTTTATCTTAAAGTAGACATTAGAGGCAAGGTAACCCTGATACTGAACCCTTTGGCAGTCTTTGGTCGAATCGGCTGTTGCCCTCCCCAAAGGGTCCTGTGCTGTTCTTTGGAAAAATCCATCTCCAAAAGTCTGAAAGGCCTGTAGAGAAAAAGTACATCGAATTCCACTTACCTAAAAACATAGTCTATAATCCTTCACTTATCTACTTTCATGGCACTAACATGCACTACATCTCACAAGTGCAAAAATACCTAAAAATGTACTTGAAGAACGGTATTCCCCCAAATCTTCGATTGCAGTGTTAGGGAATGCAATGAAGGATATGGACATGTGTTTAGGTCAATGTATTTTTTTTTTGTTTTGTTTTTTTGTTTGTTTAATTGTTTTTTTTTTTTTTTTGTGTTACAGGCCTCACTGACTTTTCTTAATGGATTATGAGCAGCTTTTGGCAGAGTCAACAGCTGATATGTCCAAAGACTACCAAAGGGTTCTATATCAGGGCTAGAGGCAAGGTTTAAGGGTTTTTTTTATACTCAAGGGTAAATGTGTTTTGCAGACAGGAGACTCAGCTCTCAAAGTTAAAACACAACAGACATTACAGTGATACCAAACATTATACAAATATCACAAGATAACCTAAAATGCATAAATGCAAGCCCCCATAGGCCTACTCACAAATGGCTTGAAGTGCATGAAGAGCTTATCTAGGTAACAAAAGGAAAGGCCACTCTCAAAACTCACCAAAATGATGAATTCTTCCCATTTATCCAAATTAGCACCATGGATCACATAGTCCCTGATTCTTAATGACTTCCTAGCTTGATGGGCTATTTTAGTCAATTCCTCCAAGAGAATTAGCCCTTAAGTCAAAATCTGACTAATTCCATTGAACTCATTTGAGCTAATACTGAAGCAAAGCTGAGGGAGACCTTGACCTTCTGAATGCTAAGAGGATTTTATTTTTGTAGACTATGGAAGTCTAAACTTCTGAGTTCTAACATATTTGAGTTGAGATATTCTTATGTTCATATAAATATACTCCAACATTCATGTTTCCACAGTTAAGCCTGATGTTGCGTTTTAAGTAACGTCACAGCCGGTTGAGTGAAGTTTAAGCATTCGTCAGAGGACCTGGTGTGTTGCAGGACCCCAAGATGAAGACGTGGTTAAAGGAGAAATCTATCCTAACACATTTAGCACTGTTCAGAGCTTACAGAATATGTTAAATTCCAGAGCAGCTAAAATGGAGTTTGGTAGTGAAATTTTCAGCCGTATAGCATTAGCATTAAATGTCAGGTTTTGGTGTCAGTCCCTAAGGAACAAAGAGCTAGGCCTTCTTTATAAACTCACTACTTTGCATGCTCAACAATCTTTTTTTTTTTTTTTTTAAACTGACTGTAAGCTAACTGAGCAGGAATGTAATGCAGCCACAAGGCAATCTGTTTTGTCAGTAAGGAACATAACCTTTTCTAGAACTGTTATAATGTTCCTACGCATATAACTAAGGATTTGGAGCCAAAAATGTTGATTCTAAATTCCAAAATGTGGATTCTGAGAAATTGATTTTAAAAGTGAATGCAATTAGAATCAACTCCAAAAGCCCACAATCAAAAAAGCTGTTTAACGAGTCAGTAACTGACTGTCACAAATTCACAGCTGAAATAATGTGTGCATTATTTTGAATATTCACTGTCCACCTGAAACTATTTCTGGCATGGCAAATATTTTTGCTTTAACCCCCAGAATCATTTAGAGTGGATTACATCAATTTTATCTCAAAGAATCAGAATTGGAATCCACTCTAAAAAAAAAAATAAAAAAAATACGGAATTACTCACCACTACATATAACCTATGGCTGAAAGCTGCTGGCTTGTGCTTTTGTCATTCTGGGAAACTGAAGACCAGAAATAGATGATGCTGGCTTAAGGGACAATGGATACACAAATGAAATAAATGACAGCAAAGACAAGTATTTATGGGTGTTAGGGGTGCATGGGTGTGCATGACTGAAACAAGTGACACTATGTTGACTATGTGAACTCAAACTGCTGACACCAAAGTTCTTAGTACAGTGTTGTAATAAAGAGAACTGCTGAACAATTCTTCTTATCCAAGAGCTGACTTTTAGATGATAAAACTGGCTACATCCTAGTATGTGGAGGTCTAGCATACCAAATGCTGGCTCTTGCTTGTGGGGCTTGACAGTTACCACAGTATTGTCTGTGCCTGACAATACACATTTGCACTGCTCTAATCAAATCACCCTGCACCTCCCTTAGCACTCTGCAAGGCTTGTAGAGTCCCTACTGTGATCCCCCTAAGCAATCCACATAGCAGAAAGTGTTAATGCACAACTTCACCAACAGACACGCAGGGCCCAGTTCTGTGCTCCTCCCGAGCCCCTGATAGTTCCCTGAAAGCAGTGAACATCATAAATTGATGATATCTGTGTTATCTAAGGGTGGAGTCTGCCTTTACAACCCTTAACTCTGTAAGCAACTTTACCCCTGCTGGTCTGGGATCGAATCCCATTACAAACATCTTCCATATGTTGTCTCTCTCTCAGTCCTTCTAATGTGTCCATGAGGAAAACAAACCTGGGGCAGTGGTCTTTTTTGGAGAAAAGACAAAACAAAAAAACCCACAAAGGACAAAAAACACACATTCTCTCATGTCTGACAGCCCCCCTCCCCCTTTATTCTTTTGGCATTTTTTTGTGTTAAGCATTACTTTGATATTTTAGCTTTGCACTTCCCAAAGATTGCTTGCCAGTTAAATGGCGCAGTTTTATCCCTTAGGGTGTCTGTGAAAGGGTTCACCCAAAAAACTGAATATTTTTGTCATTATCTACTCTCCCTCATGTACATTAAAACAATTCAGTTTGTGTGTTAATATAACACATAAATTTAGCTATCATGACTCTGTAGCTGCCTTCTCTAAAATAAATGGAGTGGATGTAGACTGTTTAGAGCTTAAGTGTTCAAACCAAGTGATTTGACGCCATAAAATTGCACTGTGGGTCCGAAAGTGCAGCATTTACCTCAAATAATTAGTGGTTTCAATTGTTTTAACACGAGGGTGACTAGATACAAAATTCTCATTTTGGGTGAACTATTCCTTTAATGAAGCTTGACTGTCTGTATGTGGTACTCTTTCTTTCACATTATTACTAACCAACCAGAGATGTGGACAAGAACCACCCTGATGGATAAGGTCAGGGTTATGGCTGGATTAGGGCTTCTTCCCCAGCTGTGACATCAAGGCTGTTTCGGCCAATAGGCAACAAGAGAAATTATTTTCTGACCAATCACAGCACTTTTGGGATTTACTTCAGTGGGATTCATAATAATGCTTTTCTTTCTCTTCCTGTTCTAAATACCCGGCTCGTCCTCTATTCCAAACAAACTGGTGTTTCTTGTGTATGAAAAGTTAAACCCATAACTTCCTGTGTGCTTGAGGATGGAGCCAGCAGACACTGAGGACAGAGAATATAAAGGCTTTCATGAAGTGGCCGCAGGTGGAGTCACTGTTGTGTTACATCACCTGGTAGCAAAGCAGACATTTACTCATGCGAAAATATCGCAGGAAGAGTGAAATACACCTTGTGGCTGCATCTTTTTCATCACAGCCATAGGCCAACACATTGACCTTTTGTTCTGTTACCCCTCCCCTCGCACCCCTGCACCCACAGAGCCTTGCCACCTGGGAGAAAGAGAACAAGATCTACTGCCAGCAGACTCTGGTAGATGGTGACGGCCCCAAAACCTACTGGACCCGAGAGCTGAATGGCGATGAGCTCATACTAGTGAGTGCTCAGCAATGACTCATCATTAAATCATCACTAAATAAAAAAATAAATAAATAAAACTGCATTCAAAAACCTTTAATGTAAAATGAATATAAGATGTCAATCTGTCCTGTGTCTCCCTACACATACACATCTAAGTGAATGCTGTAAGGTGCATAAAGTAGAACAGAAATGTATGATCTAATATATATGATCTGGGTGGTGGTTCATCTGTTAGTCTGTTTGTGAGCAGGAGCTGGAAGGCTTGCAGGCCTGCAGATGCATTAGGATGGGATTTAGATGTAGCTGGTGCTCTCTGTATGAGACGTGGTTAATAAAATGAGGCAGCGAGTCTATGAAGTCACCCTGGAGATTCATCCATAAAGGAAATGAGAGGGGCCATTTCCCAAGGAGCTGAGCTTTCATCCTTCCCACAGAGATGTGAAGGCAGAACAAGAAGAGCTGCTACCCTGACATTGCAGTAATACCCCTGTATTTAGCCAGATTAATATGAGTTGGAGTCACTGGGTCTAAAGCCCCCCAACCAATTTGTAGCAGTGCAGTCCAAGACCAACAGACTGATAAAAGAGTTCTCAGGAACTCTGCCTCAATGTCTTTTTTCTTTGACTGCTCAACACTCCCACAGTACAATGTACTGCTAAAAAACTTGTCAAATGCACACTGAAAATGGAGAAACTTATCAGTGAATTTGGAACAAAAACATAGAAGCTTAAATTAAATTCCTCACTACAGAAGATCAAACAAATGCGATGAGAGAACGAGCCGCAAATCGCAAATCAACACGAGTAAAAGCTGACCTGAAAATTAAGCCTGTTTGTCATCAAGCTAGTTGGCGAAGTTCACAAATTTATCAAAATCCACAAAATCTCAGCAATCACCATCCACTCAGTTTCTTTCTTGAGGATATCTTTGTAGTATGGATAGAGCTCTCCTGCTCTGTACTTTTGTGATAAAATATTCCTCATCCATGTTGATTTAGGACAGCGGTTCTCAATCTTTTTGGCTTGTGGCCTCTAAAACAAACCCATAAACCAATGCCTACTTGCAATCCCCGTCAGAGGCTGCATATACAGAGAGAACAGTCCACACTGACCACCTGCTCTGGTTGCTTCATTTGCTTAATTATAAGAGGAGGCAGCACATTTTAAACTAATAAAACTACTATTGGCTCACATATTTGCTAATATTGGTTTATTGGCTCACATCACATGTGATGTGAGGGGACACTTTGGTCTGACTGACCTGCTGGAGCTGAAGCATTCATGCAGAAGAGACTGATCTGACAACAGCAGTCTCACGCTATCCATTCTTCACAAAGCTGCATCAACACTGCACACAAAAGTATCTTGATTACGTTTTTTTTTTTTTTTTTCAACTTACATGTGACACAGAACTTATGTTTTCTAATCAGCATATAGGTGCATGGAGTCACATGTTTTCAAGTCTGATGTGCCCCACATACATAAAAAAGGATCCTAAACCATGTAAGCTGCATGTGACTTGTATTTGAATGCTCAAATTGGAATTTGCCAGCATTTCTGTGACAGTAACTAAATCTTTTGGCATTCACTAGAGACAGCTTTAATAATTCTGGCAATGAAGTGGCTTGGCCTCACAAAGCTGATGGTGAGACACAACAAAGGAAAGAAAGCAGAGCTGCCACCCTTACTGTTATTTGGAGAAATACCTCTTATTAGTCAAAACATGAAACACTCAAATGCTGATTCTGGTATAGAGATTTTTCACAGCAGCCATTTTGACATGAACAACATTATTATTATTATTATCTTTAATTTTAAGACATTAATGGATCCTAGAATTTCCCTCACCACTGACCAGTTCCTGTGAGTGACCCTGCTTTAAGAAGCTGATGACCCAAAAGGAATTTCATTATTGTGGATTTCATTTGAGAGTTTTAGGTCATATTTTGGTATAAACCCTGTTTTCGGGGCTTTTTCATCCTGCCAAAGGGGAAAAAACAAAACAAAACAACAACTCAGGAGGAGAAACAGAAATGTTATGACGAGTTGAAGCATGATTATGGATGTTGACAATGCTTACCGTGTGAGACTTTTTAAAATTAATTAGTCTATTTATTTATTTATTTTTTGTATGTTTTAAATTATTTTCTCTGTTTGTCTTTCTCTTTTGTGATGTAACCGTTCTTGTTAAAAGGCAAAAAAAAAGTGAGTTGCAAAAAAAGATGTTTAAAGCAGCTAATAGTCAATACTTGTGCCAAACGTAATGCCAAATTTCCTCTTCAAAACATGCACACAAAGAAGAAATTGAACCCATCCTACTTGTCTGACGCGTCTGTTTCATCATGTGTCGATTCTCTGTGGGATACTGCTGTTGGCTTTGGGTCACTCACAGCTTTAAGTGCCTCCTTTGCCTCGCAGTAGTTGCTCTCTTAGGTCACTAACATTTTTGTTGGAATAGAACTATCATTTGGGTCATTGTGCATCTACAGAAAATGTAATGTAAAACAAGAATTCTGCTTAAACCATATACTTGTAGATGTCCAAAATAAACTGAAACCGTGCATCTGTCCATAAAATAAAAGACCTGAATACAAATAAATTTAATGACCATCAGTGCAGTTTCCCAGCACAGCTCATAAACTCAAATGCCTGCTAAAAAGTAAAAATGTCACTTTGAAATGTCTCTTTAGATTCTTCAGAGGAATCAATTGTGTAATGTGGTATTTATTAAATACTGTGTTGTTAGAAATCCCTTAAGAGTTCATTCCTCTCAAGCAAATATGAGGCATGAGTCATCATTGCACCCAGACAACCTCGATCCATCAAGACAAAGAATGGGAAAAAACCAACACATCTGAATCATATCTATGTTTCCAAGGAAGCCCCCAGACACTGAGACAGCTAAACAATTGCAGAGCTTCAGCCAGTGACTCAAAGGACCAGCAATCATAATGCAATGGTCTGATTGTCTGTGGCAGTTCACACTGTAAGTGGGGCACATTTCCATAAGATTTGCATGTTCCATTTAATTGGTTTAATCTGAAAACACTTTAAGGGCAAAGTCTGACAACTTTCTCCAGACACATCGGCCCTAAAATAAAACATGAAAATGATGGCATATCATAAAATTGGATTCAAGCGACTCAAGCTTGTGTGTTTGTTGGATTGAATGCACAAACTAGATATTTTAGTTATAAGGAGCTTCTTTTGGTTCACCATCAACAGTTTCCAGCATGACCCAGATTGATACTGAATAATGTTGAGAGTGATATTGGGAAAATACACTATAGCATACACTATGACATTTGGAGTTTTATTTTTGACAATTTTCCTGTCTGAGAATGAATCATATTGAGGGATTAATTTTTGTTTAAGTACTGAAGTGCTTGGTAGCAGTCTTACTCATCTTATTTAAATTAAAATGTACAGCTGTCTTAATTTACCTAGCCTGAATCTCTGTGCTCTTTCATTCCAATGATGGAAACAAACAAAACAATTTAATCTAATTTTATCTAATCTAATCTAATATAACCCAGCCTAGTCTAGTCTAATCCAAACCAATGCAAGTTATATTGAATGTTTTCTGCTGTATGCTGTATTTATATATGAGACTAGGGTGAGTAAAATAAAAATCCAGTCTAATCTAATCTTATCCAGCCTAGCCTAGTCTAGTCTAGTCCAATCCAACCCAATCTAATTTACGTTGAATATTTAATCTAATCTAATCTAATCTAATGTAATCCAGCCTAGTTTAGCCTAATCTAATCTAACTCAGCCTAGCCTACCCAATCTAATCTAATCTAATTTTAAAACAGCCAAGTCTAGCCTAATCTAGTCTAATCAAATCTGAATCTAATCTAATCTAACTCAGCCTAGCCTAACCAAATCTAATTTAATGATACAATCTAATCTGATCTATTCTAATCTAATCTAACTCAGTTTAGCCTTGTCTATGCTAGAGAAATCCAGTCTAATCTAATCTAATCTAATCTTGTTCTTTGTCCTTCAGACGTTTGGGGCAGACGACGTAGTTTGCACACGGATTTATGTCCGGGAATGAAGCCCAGCATCCTCATCAGGACAAGACAGGATGGAAACCCAGTTGGCTACACCACAGCTGTTTTAAACCCATCAGCCCTCTGTCATGCTAACATGCTTGCAGATTTGCAATGTGTCCTGTATAATCTCTCAGTAAAACGTGCATAGTCTACACATACAATAGCAATGTTTCTGTAATCTGGTCATTTGTGGTGTGTTACAGTCCTGAAGTACAGTAGCTGCCCGCTGGATGCTCAGTGTTCATATCTGCAACCCTGTTGTCATTTTGTTTTGGTAGAGTTTAAGCATTCATTAGGTATTTGTGTTCAGTGACAAACAACAATAAAAAAAAAAAAAAATGGGACAAAATGTTCGAGAACTTCTTTCTCGGGAGCATGCATTTCCATAAATACATACCAAACACATTTAGTACTCTTGTACCTTGATTTTGTGTACTGTGGTGTTCACATTATCTGCATCCACAGTTTATCTTCAAAATTAAATTGCAACAGGAATAAATTGCAAATATTAAAGCTGCTATGATTGGTATCACAAAAATGAGAACCACTTAGACTCAACTGACAACCGTGGAATAAACGTGTTAATTTATCAGTGAGTAAAATTATCCTCATAAACCATCAAATTATGTGCTTATTTTACTTCTTTTGTGAAGTGAGTCCAAAATGTCCTCACTTAAATTGACCGATGATCATTTTGATTATTGCAGCTTTAAGGCGTCAGACTTAATAATTCAGGTTTTTGGCTTTATGAACCAGTTGTGCACAGCGGACATTTAGTTATGCTTGTGGAAGTCTGTCAGGTTAAAAGCATACACTAAAAGAAAATCACTCCCCATACAAATTCAAATGTAATTTTTCAAAGAAATGGTTTTAACTCTGTTGACTCACTCTAGCCTTGTTAAATTCAGTTCCTCAAATCTCAGACATAAATTATGGTGCAGGTGCTTTTCAGATAACCAGAAAGGACCCCCATCTCCTGATAAATCAGATACACTTCTCAAAAACTTGAACGACCCCTTTAAGAAAGCCTTGCACTGAAAAAAAAAAAAACATCCCATTGGGCTCCAACCTTTCACTCCCCACTGCAGCCATTCGTCACTTGCACTTTTTCTTCCCAGACGCCCCCAGGAGACAAGTCTTTGTGTCTGATACAACACTGAAGCAATAAGATTAAGGACAAAATGGGGTGGCGAGATAAGAACAGACTGGAGCAAAATACAGTTAAATCACCCAAGCAGGACCCTGTCACTAAAGTGTGAATAATACCATGGTTGCACATTTACTTGAGTCATTTAATCATGGAAATAATTTTAAATCCAAAGGAGCAGATCAAGGAATTTTTAATCTTCTGCTTAATGTACTGTGGATTTCAAAGACATTGAGATGCGAGGTAGAAACAAGGAAGCTTTACTCTTGTGTGACTTCCTCCAGCACCCTTCACGACTTTGGAACAAGCAGACACAGTAGTGTTACGGTCAGTCCATCTATATGACCTCTTTTGCTTCACTAGCCATTTTAACCTGATGAGTTGCCCACTGATCTGAGTTGTCCCTTGTTTTATGAACAAGCTGGCCAGATAGAGAAACATCACAGAAGCTGTACAGAGACAGTCAAATCCAATGCAAGACTGTAAATAGAAGAGAAAGGTAGACAACCAAAAATGGAACTTTTTTTCCAATAAAGACTTACAAGAGCCATGGCTGAGACAGTGGTAAAATATGACGCATCCTCCCTGTGGTATTGGTATTATTATACCTGGACCACTGTCAGGAATTTGGGGTAATTTAAAGCGCCCCAAAGGTCTAATTTACATATTAAATGGTAAAGATGGGGAATCTATGGAAAAAACATATAAAAGAACATAATGTCACTTGTCTCTAACTGCAGCATGCCGAATAAAAACAGCTTTTGCATGAGTAACTAACAGAAGTTTCAGCTCACATATCACATTCTTTTCAGGAAGATGAAAAATTCAGATAGGACATTGAAGACACACTGAAATAGACAGAGAAGAAAGTGGTGATTAACCACAAACCATAAACCAAATTCTCCCTCCAAGCCCCAGTTTTTTTGAATGTGATATTGTTATTCAGTTTAAAATTCCTTCAACTATGTAGTCCCACTGCGATTAAAAAAAAAAAAAAAAAAGAAACTTCTCAGGAAAGACCTGGCCAAGAAATCAACATAAGGACAGCCAAAAATTGCAGAAAAACAAACTAAAACAGCACCAATACAACTGAAATCGCATGATAGCTAAAGGCACAACCTTAACTAAATGTAATCATTCAAAATGGACTTTCCCTGGGATGTGTGGTTCACCAAGCCAGACGGCCATGTCATTAGACAGCATTCCCCAACAGCAGACCAAGCTGAAGTCAATGTAGTTACTATCATTTGTATAGACTTAGAGGCTCTGAACTACAATTTTAAGGCAAAATATAACATGCATGCAACTGCAAAGATTAGAGTACATAAAACCTGACTGATTCCTCTGTTCAGATGACCCGGTATACTGACTTTGAAGTTCAGGATAAAGTGGCTACAACTGCTATGTATTTTCTTAGAAATCTTTTGGTGTGAACTCTTCAGATGTTACAAATCATTTGGCCTTTGCAGAGAGAGTGTGTGTGTGTGTGTGTGTTTAACAGTGTTGCAATGCATCACAGGCACTAATTTACTGTAAGGTGGTGTGAGCCAGGCAATGCTATATTACCATACAAATCTTTCTATTGAAAAGCCATTGGGGAACTTATTCAAGACACTTCCCCCAAGCAGGTGCACAACACATGAATCCACAGCCTAAGCCAGGACTGCCGTTGCCTTTTGACTGTGAAATGTGTTGCAACCTCACCAGTGGTCAGAGGCCTTGGCATGGCCCTAACAGTCCTGTCCTCATGGTGTATATGGTGAGAAAGTGGCATGGCATCAAAAACAAAAAGCAAATCTGTCTCTGTCCTTCACGGCTGCCAGGGATTAAAAGGTTGTCTTTTCAACACTCTGCCTCGCGAGGACTAACACAGTGGCACGGCGGCTGTTCCCATTCCTCAATGCCAAGGCTGCTGGGACAAGTCTGTACCGCCTCTGCTTTTTGACCTGGTATCCCCTGAAAGAATGTGTTTCCTCCTGAGTGCATCACAATGCTCCGGGAAGCAAGGGCCAGGGCGCGCGCCTGCTGTGATGTTAATTTAATGACGAGCTGCTGTTCAGATGGCTGGTCCAAACAGCTGAATAAAGGGATTGTTGTATTTTGCTCCATTTTGTGGAGAAGGGGCAGAGTGCCCGCGGAGGCCCCTCTGGCTGTCTTACTGCACCGCTCTGGGCACCAAACAGTGGACCCTCTGTGAGTACAGTGGAGTACAACGGCACTTCCTAAAGAAAAAACACAAAGTTCTCCCTTCTTTTCTCTGCTTGTGTCCCAGATAAGCTCCTCCCTGGCCCTGAGTGGGTTTCGGAGTGTTAGAGACCCTGATGAAAAGGGCCCACCGGGTTTTTTGAACAGTAAGACCACAAGTGATGCATACAGTTCTGTTATAACAAAAAGAAGACATTCTACACAGGAGCAAGAGAGCCAAACTTGTACCTGTTGTTAAAAAACAGAATCAGAATAAAGTAACTTGCAAGTACCAATTGGAGTTTGACCTGTCATCCCAATAGATATTCAAGACTCTTAAACTTTCTATTGTCTCAAAAAACAAAGAAAAAAAAAATACACACGCACACACAAACACACACATATATGTATATGTGTATACATATATGTATACACATATACATATATGTGTATATATACACGCACACACACGCACACACATTAATCTTCAATTTAAAAAGCAACAACTTCTATTTGTCTATTTGTCTGTGGAATACAGTGCTGACTCTCTCTCCAGGCTGTAAAGTGTAAAATGTAGCACATTACAGAAATGAAAGTATTTGATATAAAACGGAGGATGGAAAAAGGTCAGGTTCAGTCAAGTGTGTGTGCGTGTGTGTGTGAGTAGGGTGGGGTGAGGTGGTGGTGGGTGTGTGAGTGTGTGTGTGTGTGTGTGTGTGGGGTGGGGGGGGTGGGGGTGGGGTGGGGGGGGGGGGGGGGGTGCTGTCACATTAAATTACCCAGAGTACTTTGTGTCTCTTACGTCCCCAATGACTTTCATCCTGTGATATATTTAGTCACGCTAAAGTCCAAATAAATGGCTTTCTCAAGAGGGGAGACTCGCTGGCAGTCGCAGCTCCACACCAACGCCGGCCCAAAGAACAGCAGCACAGCAAGAGAGCAGCCCACAGTGCATGTAATGATTAAACAAAATCATTTACATTTTAAGCATATAGCTGTTCTCATACAGAGCAACACTCCAACATTACTATTTCAAGCAATAAAAAATAAGAACCACATCTCCCGGACAACAGATTTTTTTAGGGTAATTTATCCACCATGAGATGGATTGGTGACCTGTGCAGGGTGCTTCCCTGCTTGTTCCCCAGAGCATGCTGGGATAGGCTCCAGTCCTCCGTGACCCTGAGTAGGAATAAGTAAGTGAAGACAACTAATGAATGAATAATTTATCCAGGGAAAGCAAGCTGAGCACGTCCACACATTCACGCATGAGCTGTCCCGTACGTCTTATACTGGTGGCCACTAAGCCGCCCCCCCCCTTAAACAGCTGGGGGTTTGCTGCACTGATCAAGGGCACCTTTACAGTTCCTGTTTAGGGGGTAAAGAGTGTATGCTTTCATTTTCACACCTCCATCTTCATATTTGGTGCTGGGCTTTGAACTGGAAAACTCACAAGCCTCCTTCTTCAAAGGATCACTTCAAAGGACCAGACAGTGATTATGAATATTTGGTCCATTTAAGACAGTTTACCCACATTTTACATTGCAAAAAATCCCTTTTGCAAATCATGCAGGAGTAACTAAAGATTTCACATCATGTAATCAAAATTTCTCCATTTTCAGATTTGAATCTTTCGTTGAGACACCGACCTTACAATGTTGCCATTCAAGAACCACAGAAATGAGAATTGGCTGCGTAAAGCAAACATCTCGAGTGGAGAGACCGTGTCACTCCACCCAATTACAGGTCATCAAAACACAACAGTGCTGCTGCTTTTAGGGAAATGACTTTATTACAGTGATGGAATACTGGTGTGAAGAAAGTTTAAAGTCTCTGAAAGTTCATTTTCATATCGTAGCGGAATTAATGGAAATCAATGGCTCGATAAAAAGAAGGAAAAATGATACTGGAGTTCTCAAAAATACAACTGCTTTGGGAAAAGATAAGCAGAAACGTAGCAAAGTATCTACATTTTGTACATGTTACGATTTCTACCTGTGTATATTAAAGTTCTAACAAAGAATCCTAAAATTCACCTGAAAAACTGGTTAAAAGATATAATGTTGTTAATGTGCAGCTAGTCTATCCAAAACAATCTCCATCACCTACAATGAGTATGTACCCTACCGTCTGGGTCAAATGTTGTTGAAGGGTGAACTGTCATTTTAATAACAGTATATAAATGAGACCATGGTTGAGATGATTGGTAGCCTCTACCTCATGCCAGTGGTATTATGACCACATTTCCCAAAAAAACATGTTGCATCCTTTCACAAAAATATGTTATTTCCCATGTCAACTTTTCTTCTTGACTTTGTAAATAGAATAAATGTGTGTGAAGTGAATTTCCATGTCCATTTCACTTATTCCACCATTTATTATTGTGGAAAAAGGAAAAGTGCCCTCTTCTTGTTTTCTGATGTAACACAATTTTCAATAATCTAAGTGTGTTTAAAGTAATGACACTAATGTCAAAATCAATGTGGTAATAAATTATTGATTCTAAATAATGCCATGGCATTCACAACAGAAAACAACTGTGTCATTAATATGATATCTACATTGTTTACAGCATTTTCAATTGAAAATTCACCCTAAAACACAGTTCCTGTCATTACTCTGATCTGGTACGCTTTAATCACAGTTGAGAATGACTTTGAAAGACTGTCTCAAATAATAAATGTGATGCATGTGGTTGTTTCAGATGTTGCATCCAGATGAACTTTTAACCAGAAAATGCCCTCACCCCTTTATCCTGGTTGCTCTCACTGTCTCCATGAAATCTGTTTCTCATTCAGCGTCATTAGAGTAGAGCCAGAATTTGTCTCTTGTCTGTTTTGATGCAGACTTGTTTTTGTTCTTGGCCACTATTAACTGTTGACTCAACTTTTTCTCACTTTTTCTTTCTTGTCAAAAAAGATGTGCATTGCCAAGTAGGGCTTGAATATAACATGATTAGCTCTGCACTTGACTTAGATCTACAGGTAGAAGCAAAGTAGGGGTTTCTGGCACAACTTTACCTACTGCCAAGGTGCATGGAGAAGTGAGAGAGTCTACAGAAATCATGATTAAGACGATAAGCGGAAACACGTTGGTCTATCAATAAAATTGTCCTTTATACTAGAAGCGTTGCTGGAGCTTTGATTTATGTAATCTAAAGGTCACAGTTCTGATCCATGCAACAGCCAATGTGTCCATCAACAGCCATGTCATCTTTAGGACATGAATCCCCAGCTGCTCAAATAACTTGCTCTCAATCAATAAATCTTACTCATCTTTGAACTGCATCCCAAAATGATTCATAAGTCACTGAACTGAACGTTGTGTTTCAGTTTAGATTCAAAGCTCCAAAGCTCCAGAGTTAATCTTCAACAGATAATTCTTTAGGCATGTGAGCAGAAAAGGTCAAGTAAAAGTCAACAAACATGTCGAAATTCTCTAATGACCGCTGAGTGCAAGATGAGTTGTGTAAATTATGTTAATCGAGTCTTTAAGGGTGTTCGCATCACTGTGTACATGTGCATTAGTCCACTATCATAAACCTTTATGGGTGTAAAAGCCCTTGGTCTCTTCTCCATAGCGCTTAAACCTCCGCTTGCTAGAAAGGCCATTTCTAATGTGCTCAAATTGACTTCTGGGCATTGTTCTTGTATTGACAAAGCAAGACAGAGACAAACGACTCTATAGTGTACCACTGTGAGAGCTGAGATTTCTTAAACAGTTGAGATGGATTCTTTGTTCTTTTTCCAAATGTTGTATATGGATGTGCTTGGTAACTTATGATGATGACACAAAACACAAGAGGAAAGGCTAACTGGATGCTGATACATAAGGATCTCTTTCTCCACAAATCACAGCAGGTATAAGTGACCTTGTGGTTGTCTCCCACAGCTCAGGCTGTGAAATGAGCACGAAAAGGTTCAAACATAGCACTTGGTGGAGAGAATGTTTCTTTACTATTGAAATTTCAGAAGCTGAGTGTCTAAAATTGACTGTGCAGTACAGGAGCCTGCAGTGATTATGTAAGAGTGCCAGACATCACTAATTCCTTTGCTGAGAGGAGGCCGTGGGGTAGCTCTTCCTCTTCTTCAAGACAAATCAGGCAAAGCAGACATCTCAGATGACTTGAGCATCCACAAATAAAGAAAAAAAAAGCCTTCTGCTGAATGCCCTCATTAATTTTCAAGTGCAGAAAAACAGTCTATGGGTGCAGCTGGTAGAAATTTCCCATCAAGCTGGGAGGCAGAGCAGTTTTGTGTGAGAGAAAAATGGTGAGTGCTTTGTGTTATTAATAGGTGCTCTGATACATGCTTCTTATTTTTGAGGATGCTTTTAATCCCCATGACCCTAAAATCTTGCCACCCATTCCAAAAATACATTGCTTGTCAAGCAGCAAACAGTTTTGGATACTGTGGGCTCAGTCAACATTATTAGATGTGTGATGCACAAAGTAGAGAATTGGCTCCAGCCAGCAGCCAAATGCTACAATGTTCATTTCGCAGTAAAAGCACCTACATCTAAGAGTTAATACAATGCAAGCCAGGGTCTAGTCAGGAGAGAACAACGTGAAGTGTCATAAAGCTACATTCAAGTTTGACAGGACGCAAGTGCCAAGAGCCAGTGCACCGAGGCAATTCATTGAGTGCATCGAAGCAGATATGGGGGTATTCATGAAAGAGCAGGGTGTTCAACTTTTGCTTAAAGATTGAGAGGGACACCACCAGGGAACTACAGAAGAGAAGAGCCTAGCTTGTGACTTATGCTCCTATTGTGGTGCTAGTAACAGGCGCAAAAGCTGATAGATGTTGACTAAAATTGTGACATTGTGTCTAGACTTACTGCTATTCTAAAAAGAAAAGCATGGTAGCTGGAAAAATTGTGAAAGTAAATTTTGAAATACAGCCACCACTGTAAAACCACCGCTTCCAACTAGTAAACAAATAAAGAACAAAACTCTATGTGGTCCCTCTCGATGAGTTAATTGCTTTGCATTGTAAGCGCCAAGGCCTCCATGCTCGAAGGACAATGCCGACTCTATAGTTGTGACAATGGTGCAGCTCTCAGAGTCAGAAGTTGCGGAAGCAGCGCCATTAGGGAGCTGAAAGCTGTTGAAAGTTAGGGAGCATGCACTGCAAGGACTAATCACGCAGAAGAGCTTTGGAACCACCACCCCCGCCCCAGTCCCTCTACAGCCAGTGTTTCTTTTGAGGAACACTCATTACCTCTGCCGGTGGGAGGCATGGTGGGCTCTGTTGGCATGTGTCAGTGCTGGCACAGCTAAGTGGAGTGAGTCGAGTTAGGATTGTGAGTGGGCTTGGGGTTGAGTTTGGGAGCCGGTCAGTCTCTCACCTGCCTCATGTTATTGTCTGTGTGGCAACAGTGGACCACCCATGGAGGCCTGGTGAAGCCGGGCCAGTTTGCCTGTGGAAACCCCTTCCCCGCCCCACTAGATCTGCAACTCACACAAAGCTGCCAAGAAATGATGAATGCTCTATCTCAGTGGTCACAGATGAATTATCTTTGAGCCTAATCTTACTGCAGACATCAGTCAAATTACATTTGCAAATAGGTCAATATATTTGTCTGACATCTTACAGGACTTGACTTACAGGGCTTGATTTAAAACTGAATTCACCCAATGCAGTGAACTCCACCCATCTAGTGTCCCAAGCAGATTAAAACACTAACAATTACTTGCAGATAATGACCTCGGTCTGTTTGACATCATGTGGCTCCAAATTTGCATCCCAAAATGTTTTTGAATTTGGCAAGGGCACACGATTATGAAGCATCCAATGTAAAAAATGATATTTCATTTCAGTTTTTATGGCATGTATCTGGTCTAGTTCATTATAAATCAACTTCCAAAACTTCCAAAAGTAGTAACACAGCTGGTGACACAGCATCATCAACACTAGTTTCTTGCTGTCATTTTAAAACCTAAAAATATTTATCATATCTATAATAGGTAAATACAGGTAAATTTATCTGTCGCAGGTAAAACTGTTTAAGAAGTAATTGAGGTCCATTGAGACTGACCAAACCTCTCCATTGTTACAGTATTCACCTACTTTTATGTACAGTACTTAAGTGGATATAAGCACAGTGGCACCCTAAGGTATGATTACAGACCCTCAGTGTTTTGTTACATCACACTGTATTTTCTGGGGAACTTATTATTCAGGCAAGAAAAGATCACCAAAAAGTGTCTAACACTGCAGCACACATCTCTAGGGTGATGGACAGTAAGAGGACTCCCTCTGCAGGATTATCAGGGAATACATTATTCTAATAGGTGTACAGCAAATACTATGACAACCCACCTAATAGTGAGCTGCACTCACTTTAGCAACATTAAAAATGCTTCTCATCACAGCAGAGGATTTAGAAAACTAAATAAATACCCGCTTGCAACTAACTATGGAAATTTCACTGAAAGAGCAAATATTGCAAATAATATGCACAATCAGAGCAAAACTGTGTAAGACAGTGATATATGTGTAATTTGGCAGCCTAAAAAACATAAACTGAGCTGTGCCTATGTAGCACTAGACTTCAGTGCTGCTGATGATTAAATGACACCACGGGTGCTGATCGATTCTCTTTCCTTGGAAGCTACAATCGCTGTGCACAATGTTGCTCCTCCTGACATTGGATCCATGTTGATACTAATAAATCCAGCCCTCTGATTAGATGTGTGAACCTGTTTTGCACTGTGTTAAGCATTGTCTCCCTCTTTTAGTTCTGTCAGCAGGAACAGTTTAAGAGTTCTACCTACACATCAACCACACCAAAATAAATCTGTGTGGACGTTTATCGTATTGAATAAAAGCGACTGATTTTTTCATTTACATGCTGTACGTCAGCATTCCTGCCAATCTGAAGGAACATAAACGATGGAAGGTAACAGATGAAAGGAAAAAATAAAAACACTCAGCAATTACACGGAAGATAATGTAGGCTACAAATGTCATTTTTATTATTACTTTAAATAATGTCTAAATAAAGGGACTAAAGACATGCTTGTGTGACTTTTTCCATTATCAAAAATATGGCGTTGGGTGATTTTTTTTTCAGCAGAAATCTATCCAGGGAGAGAGAGAGGAGCGTGCATCACAAGGTGAGACTGTCGCGGAGTCCGTTCATCTGAAGACTGAACTCTGAACTGAGTCGGTGTCCCAGTCCCACCATCCTATGGACGGTGTTGGTTGGAGTATGTCAACGGGGCAGTGAATTTATCAACTGATGTACCCACCAAATATGTCACATTCAAAAAGAAAAAAAAATATATATCAACAGTTATTTTTCATATATAAAAACTGAAAGACCTGGATACATTTCTACTTTTCAACATGTTTTTACTACAGAAATTAAAAAGAAAGACAAAAAGGAACACACAAAGGGGGGAAAAAACAGCTATTCTTTAGAATCAACTCCCTTTGGTAAAAACTGTAATAAATGGTCTTGCATTTTGTCTTTTTCATATACATACTAACTTTAGCCATTTATCACTAAAGTCCACAGTAAGCTTGGAAAGTATTACTAGCACAACAACACAGATCTGTCATAAAAAGTCTGAGACTATATACAATGTATTTACAATATGAACGGCATGTAGACAGTCCACGCAGAATGAGATCTGTGTGTATGTGTGTGTGTATGTGTGTGTGTTTGAGTGTGTGAGTGTGTATAGGCTGGTGTATTGGCGTAGGGCACTGCCAGCAACTTTTTTTTTTCTTAAAGGTTGAATACCAGGGCGGCTAGGATCCTTTGTGTTAATAGAACTATATATAATATATATACACAACACATACACTGGAATACATGTCAGTATCTGACATTCACAAGCTATACAATTTTACAGTCTGAGACCAAACAGTGTTGTGAGGCCAATCTTTTTTTTTTTGTTTTTTGTTTTTTTTGTCTTTTTACATAATATGCAACAGTGCTTTTCACTCTTAACCTGACAATACTGTTTGGGGCTCAGGCACAGTTTCTAATAATGCTGCCATTTGTTTTGGAAAAGGAAATGCAACCCTCTTTCCATCTAGAGATAGGTACATAATTGTGATGTGGCCTTAAACGCAGGAATGTCTGAACCAGATCAGTTTGATGCCAGCCTTTATTGAGCTTCCCCAAACCTTCAATCTGGGGGAAAAAAAACGACTGAAATGACATTTTCCTCTTCCTAAATAAGTGCACTTGTCCAACAAACTGATTTCCATTGGAGTATAACACCATCAGGGAAAAAAAATCCTGTGTGTTTGATTTAAACAGCACGCTTGGTCTGATGGCTTCAGATAAAAGCTGTTGGTTGATAAACTACACCAAACCTCGGCTGTGATTTGAATACAAAAAACACCACTTTATCTCTCACAGGCTATGGCATTTTGTTGACATGTCTGAAGCCCTTTCTCAAAGGCTAAGGGAAGTTCGTTTGACATGTGGCTCGGAGTCAGTGCTGGTTAGAGCTCAGGTCTGTGACTGGGACATGACGATTCCTAAGTTTTGGCACCAAAGGCCCGGCAAAAAATGGGCCCAGCTAAAAACGCTGGTAAAATCAGTAATCCCGCCGCCCTGGGTACAACAAACATGGCAGCTAGCTTAGTTGTGCTCCCATGTCCACCTTAAAAACATACTGAGAAGCCCTCATCCCTACCTTTAACCCCAACCCTCCCCCCACCCCAAATCCTGACGTATTTGACCTCAGACCTACAACCCCTCCCCCCTCCTCCCCCCCGCATGGTGGGCTAAGGTGCCTTGCCGGATGGACTGTATTTGACGCGGTACTTGTTGATGTTCATGAAGTGAAGGACCTCCGGCTGGCGAGTAGTGGTGCACGGTAAAAGGCCGTCGCGCCCTTCGCCCATCAGCCACTTAGTGGTCTCGCTGCTCATGTCACGGGTGACGTGCTCCTTGACCCAGGCTTCCACCCAGGCCTGGAAACGTTTGTGCAGCCGCGTGCTCACCCTCTCATGAGACTGTGGAGGAGAGAAAAGGGGGGTGGGGACACCACGGTTATTGTCATCGTCACACTCCTGTAAAGCTCAGAGAGGAGAAAATGGCACTGAACCAGCTGTGTTTAGGGTATCAACATCCCACTGGATTTGTTCAAGCTTATAAAGCACATTCAAGTGATTTGGATCAAAGAATTCACACCCAGTGGCTTATGCTACACTGCTGTGACTAGGGCTGGACAATATGGCCAAAAAATAAAATTTCACAATTTTAATCTAGATTTGTCTTGTTTATTCACTAACTACTATTATTAACTGATGGGAATCACTGCGGGCATGACGATTTGCACATGAGTTTTTGGGCATGCACATTCTGTGTACCTGAGTGAACTGGGGCTTATGTGACAGCACTCAGCGTCTATCATAACATTAAAACTTGCATGGACAAAATCTTGATTTTATAATTCAGCTGTGTTTTAGCATAGATTTTAAACATAAACTTGGTTTAATCAATTTAACTGATTTATTTCCCAATCCTAGCTGCGACATGTATAGGTTTGAATGTTGCATTCCATGTCAAATTTCAAACCTGCAACAACATTGTATTCACGACTCTGCAAAAAGAGATTCTACATTTTCCTACATGTGAAGTATATGCAAAGGCATTTTCATGAGTAGCATTGAAACACTCTTAAACTGATTCAATTCTTCCAGAAACAACAAAACACAGGCTTTTCCTGACATTTTGGTATGCTGACTGCACTCCCAACTGAAATTGGGGAAACCTGCGCTCTGAAATGATAATCCTGTTTCAAACTTGTATCACCAAAGTGGATGACTGTTTAGTTAATTCTAACATATTTTTAACGAGTTCTTAGTTGAAATGAACCCAGCTTTATTCCATTACTGCTTTGGTATACAATATGATTATGTGGATTGTACATCTTTTTCCCAGGCTTAATTTAATTAGGTGTTACATGCATTTCAGAGGTGTATTTTGAGTTAGGATTGATTATTTAAGTTGCAAGAAGCTTATTTTCCTAGTATAGTTTAACCTCTTCCAGAATCTATGTGAAATCTTAACTTTAAACGGCCGAACATTTTCTGGACTGTGAACTTTAATAAAGAGACTAAACTGCACCCAGAATCATGTTGGCATATTCATTGGAAAAACAGAGACTGTAAATCTTGCTCTTAGTCCTCTAGCCTACAATGAGCAGAACCATCAGGACCGCTCTGTCCATGAAACAAACTGATCAGCTGAATCCGGGTGAAAGCTGTGACTGGTTATTTATATCACCAGTTGTATCCTCTGGAGTCATGAAGAAGGGTTGAGCCAAAGTAGTAGCAGGCAGGAGACACATTTAAAGACTGACATCACATAAGATGATCAAAGAAATGCCCACGACATGTCCATTCTGCGCAAAACAGAGTGGACATGTCGCAAATATATTGCCAAGCCTTGAAAAGCTGATCATTTCCTTCTGCTGCACTGAAAATTGTCCACGGTGAGTGAGTAACACAGCTGGAGTAACAGCTGAGTAAGTCATCTGGGGACTGGTAAGAGCAGGTCTAGATAACAGCTGGGTAGCATGAAGAGGAGGTGAATACCTGGTGAGCTCGCAGCAGGGCAGTGCGTCGGTACATGTAGTCCTCTGACTTGAAGACGTAGACCATTTTGTAAGAATTGAGCTTGAACATACATTCCATTTTCTCCTTCTCCAGGGATTTCTTGCCGCCCTCGCACGCCTCCTTGTCCAGCTGCTCCCGGCCTTTCTGATACTTCCTGATCCGCCTCAGGTTCCTGGGCACAAGCGCAGAGGAATAAAGTGACGTGTTTAGCTGATGTAAGTCATTAGGAACGTGTCAGAGCAAATCTATTAAATCTAGGCCTAAATTAACCAAGGGATTCACAGTTGCCTGTAACTTTTAAAGGGAAAGGAGTTTGGACAACTCCCTGAACGATGTAGTCACAGCTTATATGAAAGAGAATCTCTCATTACAAGTAATAAGTCAATCTTGACTATCAGTATCACATTTTCACCCACAATTCTTCTATGTGCTCAGACAAAAGTTGTGTTTTGTTCAATTACAATATTCATCAAAAACAACTGAAATATGACTTTTTGTCAACATCATGCAAACCTACTCCAAAGTCAAAAAAGGGATTGTAGGACATAGACAAAAAAAAAAAAAAAAAAGTATCCTTAGTGCCAACACTTACCTGGGGAGAAACACTGGCTTCTGAGCGAGGTGCTCCCGCAGTTCAGGAGACGTGGAGTCTGAGTTTAAGTAGCGTCCGACATAATCGGACCAACGCTGAAAAAACAAAAAACAAAAAACAGAACACAGACAAGGAGTGAATACATTAACACACCAGCATAAGCTTGGCAAAAGATCTAACTCCCAACTTGTATTTTCTCTGCATTCAGCTGCACTGAAGCCCTCTGGCAGGGAAAGTCCCTTCTAAGGGAAAGCCCTTCTACTAGAAAAATGTAAAATAATCTGCATTTATTGCTCACCAGGTAGAAACAGTTTTACCAGCCATCATCTACAATTTGTCTTTCATTCTGAAGTATATAGGTATAACAATAAAATGTATTTAGGAATTCCCCAGTCACTGTGGCTAGTGGATATGCTTTTTTGGTGGAGTTCATCTGAACACTGTCCTCATTGGTCAAATGCCCGAGGACCTTCAGGTGGGTCTGTTGGCCTCTAACCTCTGCCTCCATGGGCTCGTCTGAGTTCTCTTCCTCTGTGTCGAGCAGCTCCACTGTCAGCTGGACCTGGCCTCTGTTCCTCAGAAACATCAGCTGAGAAACAAAGACAGAGACATTGCAAGAGGTTGGTACACATTTCTGGTAATCAAATTCCATAAGCAATGCATTGTATCTACTGACATTTCAGGCAATACCATGACCAATGTTTTGTCGATGTTCTAAATTAAAGCTGCATTAGGCAACTTCATGCATTGGCAGCCCCAAATGGCAGAAAGATATAACTGAAAATTTAAATTTTTGGACCTTCCAGTCATGAAGCTAACATAACTTAATCACGCACAGCACAGTACTTTATATCAAAAGGCTGATATGATGTATTTTAACATAAAATCTTGCAGTTTGAATGTTTTTGCAGAAATGTGAAATATTGGATACAATTTGTGATTTTCAGTGCTACTATGAATGTAAAACCAAGTCATTTCCATATTACAAAATATCTGAGATACATATCTTTTCCCAAGCCTTTCAAACACAATATTCAAAGCTTCCTTGAGTTTTCCAGGTTTCCCTACAACCTTTGCAGGAAGCATGTGTGTTTACCTTGAAGCAGTTCTCCTCAGACATGAGCTGCTCGGCTTTGCGGTGGTAGATGGCCTCTGCTGAGCTCCTGGAAGGCTGGGTGGAGATGCTTCCTCCGGTGGCACCATTGGCACTCTCGGCTAGGTAAAGGTCCGTTAACTGGACACAGATCTCGTCACTCACCATATGCTGGAGCTGAATGGAGGGAGAAAATGAATTCTTCAGTGGAAGACAAATGTTTGATGGTGATGTGTGTAATTTATCCTGTGATCAGAGCGATGTATTGGCTTGCTATGGCATTGGTTTTACAACGGCCTTTCATTAAATATCAAATTGTCATCTTGTCAACACTGTGCTCAGCAGATATGATGGAGGTTCCTCTTAGACCACAGCTGAAGTAAATTAAGCTTAAGGAAAATGTGAATAAGCAAAGAGCATGGGAAAAAGCCCCGGGGGTTTTATGGGAATTCATTTCAAAAAAAGCATTACAACCAAATTTCTAATTAACTTTACACCATCAAAAGAATATTCAAGAGGGAATCATTTACATGAAAGGTCAGGATAACAGTGACTTTAGTGATGTGACACTTAAATTACCACTGCCAAAGGTTCAGGTTTGACTCCCACTAGGGTCACTCATGTAGAAAACTATACCCACTCTTGGTACTGAAAGGCGCTTTGGACAAAAGTGTCCACTAAATAATAGGTACTGGTGATGTGGAGGTGTGAGAGTGAATGGAATCTCACCTGCCGGACAATGCTCTGGATGAGTTTGTCCATTGTGAAGGCAATGTAAGCATGAATTGTGAACATTTCCCTAAGGGAATCCTCGTACTGCGAGGCCTCCATATTCCCATCCAGCAGATTCCGAACCATCTCCAAGAAGGCAGAGTAGTAATCTTCAACCTCGATATCCACTACAGACAAGAAATATTAAAAATCAAAGAAATCAATGCATGATAAAATACTTGCCACATTCAATATCAAATACCCGTGGTAGAGAAGAACTGTCTACTTTGGCCACAACTGTAAAATTTTCTATACTGTTAGTTTTCCGCATAGGTTTTACTATAATTTCATGATTTTAAGATCACATACTGGACAAATCTTTGTTCCTGGCTTCCAAAATGAAGTATTTTGTCATTCTACCTAAACGCAGAGAAAAACCTGAACCTCCTCCTGTTTTGTCATAGTTTCCTTAGTTAAAAGCCATGTGATTCTAGAGGCTGTTTTGATTTTGGCATCCTCACTGAAATCACTCATGGCTGACAGACTGCATTTTACCTTCCCAAGCTGAATAACCACGGGCCTTCACCAAGTCCTTCCTTGGTGGAAGAGGCACATTTTCTCTGCTTTCTGCGTCTGCCCAACCCACTGATGAGGGGACCAATTAGAGCAGTGCTACAGTATATTAGCATAATACATTGTCAGTGCCTACAGAAAACTGCCTGATTCCTTTAGCCCCTGTGATGTCTGTTGACAACAAAAAGACCGCAAACTTTCTAAACATTTTTCATACTGTAAGTGTAAGTAAGGGGTGAAGGTCTACATGATGTCAAGAGCTAGGATATGACACACAAAAGCAAATGGAGATGATTAGAGAAAATATTTGCTCTTTCCTTAAATGGAAAACAAAGACAAATACATGTCTTTGCTTTTGCATAGCTGTAATGTACATGTTACATAATTTCTGCCATAAGAAAAGTGAACACAATGGACAAACTCTCAAGACTGTACTCTCAAATGCTCATAAAGTCAGACAGGGTAAAACAAACATGCTTTGAGAGACATCAGAAACAAATACAATGGAAGAAAGGCAGGAAAAATGCCAGTGACAAAAAGGAAAATGAGGAAAAACTCTGCTTGCATGAAAGCAGATGCTTTTTTGGTGTTACTCACTGGGCTCTTTCAGTCTCAGTTGGATAGCTGGGTTGTCATTTTTATCTCTCTTGAGTCCCAAGACTTCCCTTTCCCAGTCACGTTCCCTGACCTCCTCCTCAATCTGACGCTCCGCTTGCCCATACAGCCTCAGCAGACGTGAGCACAATGTCTGGTGCAAGCGCAGGAAGATGTACCAGTTGTTGTTGACGTAGAAGAGGTTGTAGGCGTCCTCGCAGTTGCGCAGCTTCTGTGCTGCCGTGCTGCTGAACAGCAGCTTGGACTTGGATGGGCTTCCGCTACCTGGAACGCCGTTGTGCTTTTTGGAGGCCCCTTCTTCTAGATCCATTTCCTCTTCCTCTTCCTCCTCCTCTACGTCGGAAAGCTCGCCACGCTGGGCGAAAAGCATGTCTGGGATGAAGTGGTAGATTATCTGTTTGATCTTGTATTTGTCCTCCTTCTGGATGCTGGTCTGCCGCTTGACGTGGTGGATGATGAGCGCCGCTGCATCCTCCAGGATCTGGCTGTCCTCGTACGTCAGTGTCAGGTGAGGGCCTGTGGGTGGGGTGGCATTTTCCTCAGATGCCTGCTCCTGGCGCTTTAAAGTAACGACAACACAGATCAGCTCTTCAGTGTCTAACTTTTTCTTTTTTCATTTTCTAAAGCAGGGACAATAAAAGGCTAGAGAAGTACACAAAAACAACTTACTTCATCGTAGATGCTCTCGATTTCATTCAGCAACGTCTTGGATCGAAGCACTTTGGTGTCGTTCTGTTTGAAGTTGATGCCTTGATGGTCAAGAGATTTGAGGTAATACTTCTCGTTCTGCTCCCTCCAGATCTTGTTGAAGCCTCTCTGGGCTTCCCGCCATTCTTCCTCTTTGATCTTTAACCTGATAAGAGAAGATGTCAGGGCTTTAGTGAAGTCAAACTAATAAACAAACCCAATCGCAAATATGCATTGATCCATGAAGAGGAAAATGATCTTTCTTCCTGTGCAGGGTGAACAGTGGTCAGTATCAGTACAGGGGGTCAGTATCACACTTAAGAACTGACACTTGTGGTCAGTGATAGATAAAAACATGGAACCTTCAGCTGGAAAAAAAAAAAATCTAGGCATTATTCCATGCTGCTTTAATTGCACAAATACAAAATACCAAATTAAAGACAGAATTACCCGAAACATGATTAGAAAAAAAAATAGATATAACAGACACATATGAATGAATACCTAAGACTTGGTTTTAGTGACCTGGCTGGACACCTACCTCTTCAACACTATGGGAACAGAAACGGCAGGGTTTTTCTTGAGGCCATCGATGATGTCGGGTGCCTTGTCACCATATATCCTCTGGATAGCTTTGCGATGCACGACCTCTGAGGAACCGCCCAAGGTGTTGTCCAGGCGAAACTTGGCCTGCTCCTCGGCAGACATGCGCGACAACTTCCGCTGCACTGTCTCAAGGACTCTGATGGTGGCCAGGTTGGTCTCCAGAACCACATCCAGCTACAGCCAGTCAAACAAAGCCAATCTATTACTACATTTTATTAATTTTCTCCAGGAAATGCTTTCTGAGAACACGTGCATTCTGTTGTTCAACAACAGCATCCTTCAGATTCATTCAGTTTTGCCGCCTAGAGTAACTTTCACCCCCTGCTGTTGGCCACTGAGCAATCTCACTGGAGCAACTGGGGGTCCAGCACCTTGTTCAGAGTGACTTTAGCAATATTTGTTAAAGGTGGTAAACGTACTGCTCATTCATGTCTCCACCAAGGTTATTATTGTAAACAAAAACTAACAAAGTAGCAAAAAAAAAACTTATTTTGCAAAACATGTTAACATGTTGTTAACTGAAGCAAACATAAAAACGAGGCTTTACAAAGAAAACTAACTGAAACTATATGCTGTCTTTACAAAATAATTTCAAATTTATTGCTAAAGGTCTCTTTCTTTATCTTTGTCTCTGTCTTGAAAATTAGGCAAGTAGTCTGTGATGTATGAAACAGTGACAGCTGTTTTACATGTCATTTTTTACAGTAGTGAACAGGGCTGGGTTAAAAAAAAATCAATTTAATCAATTTTAATCGATTTCCCTTTAAATGGTTCGATATTGATTCATAAAATCCAAAAATCGATCTTTTAATTTAACTAATTCTTTGGATGTATGGTGCAGAGAAGCAGCCTGTGGTAGCAACCCAGCTAGTCTCGCGTGATCAGCATTTAGCACTGCATTTCATGGCACGAGATCTTGTGAGATGTTGTCACTGCCAGCAGTCAAACAACATGGCTGGAGCGAGTACACCACTGAAGGCACCGCCCACGAGTTTAAAAGCTGATGTTTGGATGTATTTCGGATTTAACAACAAGCACAAGGAAAGCGACGAGTTGGACAAAAAACAAGCGATATGCAAGATATGCAACGGGAAGGTAAAATATTGTGGAAATACGACGAATCTCCGCAACCATTTAACGAGACATCACCCAGAAACAGGCGGCACGGCTCAAACAAACCAACCTGGAGGAGATATCTGCGTGTAAGTTACCAGCAAACTCTCAACATGCACAGAAAATAACTGAGGCTGTTGTTATTTTTCTATGCAAGGACATGCGACCATACAGCGTCGTTGAAAACAGTGGTTTCCGAATCCTCATTAAAACTCTGGAGCCACGCATTATTTCTCAGAATTTTTTTATATCTAAGTAAAATTGGTATTTTAACTGAAATGTCCCTGACTGAATCGATATCGAATCGAATCTTGAATTGAATTGAATTGGGACCTTGTAATATCGAATCGAATCGATCTGGAAAATCTGAATCGATACCCAGCCCTAGTAGTGAAGCATCAGGCTATGTAACCTATTTTAACTCCCCGCTGTGATATTTTCTGTGTTTTTCTTCCCTGTGTGTCTGCTCTGTGGTAGTCGAGCGAGATAGGCGTTGAATGAAAATTGATTGATAGTTAGCCACAGACACACTGCCAAACAGTGTTTTGCATTTTTAACATGCATAACTATAATAACCTTGGTCCCCACTGAGATACGGTTTGGGGATTCAACCAAGACCTTCTGATCACAAACCTACTATATCCTTCAGGCTGCCATCACTCAACTTCCCTGCTAAGGGATGCAATCACAACAAGACTAAGGATAAATACTTTCTGGACAATTGGGTAAACAGGAGCTTCAGTGGGGATTGGGATCATTGTAACCCTTCACCAAATCAATGTGGCTAAGAATATAGTCTCATCAGCAGTGAGCTGTGAGTCTTGTCCCTGCTCACCTCAAAGCGTTCATCCTCACATCTGTAGATGTGCTCCTCATACTGGGTCTTCTTTGAGCTGACAAAAGTGGAGTCCTCAGACCAGGAGGGGAAGGAGACCCAGGTATCATTCAGGACCTGGACACAGCAGAAACACATTAAATCAGACCACGAGTTTTAAATCAAGTAAGTAATGTTTATTGTATAGAAGATGTGAATGACTCCTTTTGACTAGTTAGAACAATTCATTGATACTTTTCTGATTAGAAAATCTGCCATAGGATTTACTCCTTCAAAACACATCCAATATTTAAAATAAACACTTGCCTGTTTGAGGAAAAAAAAAATGCTTAAGACACTTCCAAAAACTTTGAGATTCAATGATTTTCCCCACACTTTACGACAGTCCATCTCACCTCTTTGCAGAGTGGCGTTCTCCCAGTACATTTGGGCTGCTGGTAGCTCTTGGGCAGTGCCCTGTAGCTGGAGCCCAGCCTCTTACAGGAGGCATAATCAATCTCCATGGCAATGCCTTCAGTAGCCCGTTCTTTAGGGTAAGTCTCGATGTGAGATGATATCTCTCGATACCCCAGGAAGTTTTTAAACCAGTTGAACAGCTCTGGGAATTTTCTGTTGGGTGGATATTAGTGGAAAATATCTGTGTGACATTTGGTGTGAGAAAGTCACCAATCACATGTGCAGAATGAGATGACGAAGCACTCACCCCAAAAAGGGCAGCACCAGCTGCACCAGCTCAGCCCTGGAGATTACCTCCTGGTTAAAGATGACCAGACACCGCAGGAAGTTGTCATAGGCCTCTGCACTTCGCAAGGCCTTGCGCACCTAAGTTGGGAAGTACATTTAGAAACACTTGTCTGCATGTGCACCAATCAGAAGGCAATATATTACCAAGCTCAACAGCAGAAACAACAAAACAGACTTCAGATCAGTCCAATTTCTTCGTCGGCAGTGAGCTGTAAGTGTTTCGACAGCAGCACACTGTTTGATGTTGAAAATCCATGCTCCTATTACTTTGAAGGTAAAATATCTTTAGTTTAGACTGTCTGCTTTAATTTGGAGGTACCTTGATTCACGCTGGATCCACAGTGAAAGAACTACATCTCATTATTTCAGTATTCCGAAAGTGATTAAGAGATGAAGACTACATTTAGTAAAGTGGCAATTCTTCATATGCATTTGAAAGGGAGTCATATTTCTTAAAACAGCGTCTTATTACTTAATGGATAACTGGGCATTTGATAGAATACCCCGAAAGTCAGTGTTTTTGATGTAAATGTGATGAATTGCTTTTTTGGGAGATGTTTTTCCTAAATCCTATTTAAGACTGTTTATGACGGTTACATTTACATAATTTGGTCACTTATTTCTCAGTGCTGTGTTTATATCATTCCATTTCATCATTTTGTTTTTAATATTTTGCAAGCTGTTGTCACCCCTACCTTTCTAATCCCTCTATTAACTATTACCTGAACATGAAACAAGAAAATCTGAAGCATAACCAAAAACTGAATCACAGTTTAAATAAAACAAACAAACACACAAACAAAAAAACGCCACATAGTAAAAACTTACCTTCTCAAAGAACAGAGATTCTGTCCCAACTCCATGCTTGCTAGCCTCGGCCACTGAGGGATCTTTCAAATTCAGTAACTTGGGCTTCTTCTGTAGCATTACCAAAATAGTAACAGGGACAACATAGGTACAATAATTACAAACAATGTAACAACAGTAGGCATAAAGTGTGCAATTTCACAGGAAACAGGAGCCAATTATAGGAAAAGTGGCAAGCAGACAATGCCTATGTACCTTGACGGGGGGTGTGGCGCCAGCGGTTGGGTGCCGGCGGATCTGGCACCCGTTCTGATTAGGCCTCTGTTTGTTGTTAAGCTGCAGCTTTTTGGCTGTACCACCATGGTCGTTTCGTACTGACTCAGCCTTCTCTGCTGTGGTCTTACTTAATAGCTAGAGAGAACACACAACATTGATGCAACAGGGGTCTATGCAGTACATGGAGCTGTAATAACTTGCATGTGATCTGTGAATTTTTGAAAACTGATATAAAAGGTATACTACTGAGTGTTTCCATAAATTAATTAAGAGGTAGTGGCCCTTGACTACTGGAAAACTGCTACCACTGACAGAAAAATGCAATACTGGTTCCTATTATTCCTATAATATAGATCAACAACACAGGGCAATCATAATAAAATTAATCCATATAACAGGACACAAAAAGTATCAAAACCAACCTTAAAAACAAGAGGGACTAAAACTAATTCTACAAAAAAAAAAAGGCACACAACCAAAGTCACTACATTGTCAAAAAATTCTAAGGAAATGGCTGCCTTTTTATCGGACCAAGGACTGTGATATGGTGGCCTCTATCACGAATTTACTCACCACCGAACTGTTGGCGTCAGGGAGGAACTGCCCGAACTCTGACAGCAGGTCCTCTTGGTTCTTGAAGAGCCTGGCCACCTGAGCGTACACTTCTTGCTCCGTCAGCGCTGGGGTGTAGTTTCCTCCTGCCTCCTTGGCATTACGCTGCTCCTTCTGTAGTGGACACATACAGTATTAATATTATGTGATTTCTGAACCCACAGGCGATAAAAAGGTTCCCTCTGAATTGTGGGATACACTTGCACACTGTTTCTCATTGAAATTGGGAGGGTTTTTGACTGAAACTATAGAAAAATTTGGTCCAATGAAATTTGTGGGGTGAAATTAAAAAAACTTCTGTCCTAACTGATGTCATCAGCAAGACTTTGGTGTATCACAGAGTTAAATTAGGAAATGAAAAGATATTCTCTGGGAGCAGACTTACTGAAGAGTGTTTCACTATGAATAAACAGTAATTAACCTAGGTTCTGCATATGACCATCACCACTGGAAGAATGGCTTTTATGTGTTTTGCTGCAGCAGTATCCACTTGCCTGGTACGTGTGGAGGATCTCCAGGAAGGCTTTGTAAATGTCGGGCTGACCCTGGAAGCGGTTCTTGATCTTGTTGACGTAGTTTATGGCATGGTTGAACTCCACAGGCTGGTTGTTCTGCATCGGTGGGCCAGTAGGGGTACCGCTGAGTGGAGGGTGCAGCTGCAGGGGCGGTGAGCGTGGAGAGCTGTATGCTGGGATGGACGGATTGCTCTGGCTGCTTGGCGTCAAGGCTGGAGACTGCAGTGGCTGTGTGATGGAAAGCCCAGGAAATTTAAGACTGTGGGGTATTTAGCAAAATATTTCACAACCAAAACAAAATGGACAAATTAGCCTAGACAGTTTAGACTATGGATGTCACAAGAATTGATACTTTGTTACCAAGTCAATACCAAAATTTTAAAAACAACACAAATACAATTTGTAGTACATCTGTTGAATTGAAACACTTAAAGCTGCAGTCATTCTTACAAGACTGCAAATAAAATAGAGCACATAATCATGCGATTATATTTATTGCTACAACAGGACATTTCATGTAGTTTTTCTTTTGGTAATATTTCAGTAATATATGGATATTGTGACATAAGACTGGATGTAGTCTGGGACCATCAATGCTGCCCTGTATTCTTATTCTAATGTAAATAAAGTTCTGCATGGGGTGGGTATACCCACAGAAGGTATATGTGACAGGGGTATTTTATTAATGACTGCTGGTGGACACAAGCGGGCATTTTTTTTTTTCGGGACTGGACAAGTTGGTTGCAGGCTGGAAAATGTCCCTGATTGCATGCCATAGCTTGCCTTGCCCCACATCAACAGTAAAAGCCTGCTGGCTAGTTGTGTGGCGTATGAAGGCAGCATGGAGGGAGGTTTTCAGCTAGACTGGAAACGGACTCAGGAACGCAGAGAATAGAAAGCTGTGGGGCAGGGGAAGGTTTACTGGGATACTTTTTTGGCCAGTACAAATACCTCTAGTCTGCCCTGATTCACCATGTGTATGGTAAGCCTATAGCATGGGATGCCTGGTACATCTTTTAGAAATGCAGACTGCTTAAAAGATCAAATATTTTGAAGGATATTTGATAAATCTCATTTTGATGTCTATGATAGGCTGTCTGTTTTGGATAACCTTTTACAGATCTTTCCAGTCAAGGCTATATACTATATATGACACGGTAAGGGAGGAGGATATGGAGGGCAGACTGAGGGCTGATAATGGGCTTGGTACACTACCACTGAAGGCAAGAGTGCGTGCAGCAAAAAAAAAAAATGCAGGTTGAAGGTGGGTGAGGTGTGAAATCATGCTTGAGCAAGCGGGCCGTCGCAGTCAGACCTCTACTTTGAAACACAAGGTTTATGTTGACTTTTTTTACACCAGGAAATCCTCGGTTACATTAAAAATCTCTTTTACGCAATTGCCCAGGTCAAGATCAGCAAAATGTTGACGCTGTCAATGTTTGTACAAAGTTTTTAAATAAAGGTGTGTTTGCTGACTCAGATTTCTGCTTTGCTGTGATATCAAATCAGGTACCAACAAACCTGGAATTATAGAAATGACATCACTACTTTAACCTACATTTTTTCATATGAACAAGTGAAGAGGGAAATCATTTTTTTCTTAAGACAGAAAGACTCGGCAGTGACCAATCAGAATCACCTTCACTTGCCAAATAGAAGAATAGTACAAGGGTCTGCAAAATTTAGAGTCACTGGTAAACAGAGGCATTAACAATTTATGGCACAGTACAGTATTTAATGACATATTTCAGAACAAAACAAGTCAAAGTGGAAGGCAGAACGGGCAAACTCAGCCAAGTTTCACTCCACAATTGGTCCTCACCTTGCTCATCTTAGCAGGGGTGGGCTGTGTCAGGAGGGGCGGGGCGCTGGTAGCTGCAGTAGATGGCAGCTGGGCTTGGTGTTGAGTAGCTGCTCCTGTCATGGGGATGTTCTGGACTGAAATGCCATGTGGGGTGATGTGGTGGATCTGACCAGGTGTGGTCACATTGACCAGATCGTTGGTCTGAACCTCGATCTTGTAGCCTGGAGGCAGGAAGGTGTTGAAGCCCATAATGAGGTCTGGGTGACCTTTGAAGAGCTGGGACACCCTGCTGATGACCCCAGGGGTGTCGATACTGGAAATAGAGAACACGTTTGACACATTCAAATGCGCTGCTGCTGTATTAAAGCAATGGGAATTTTAACAAATTTCAAAGTTATACCATCAAGTAATCTTGAATCTTAAACTACGAAATTTTTTTCCAATTATATGTTTCACTGTCCTAGTTGTGAGCAGCCCCCAACATAAGGCCTATATAATACAACAAAAAGAGTTTCAGAACAGGGTTCCTGTTCTACTGAATAATTAACTCAAGATTCTCAATATTTAAGTTTTGAAACCTGTGGGCTACTGTATAAACAAGTGAGTAACTGACCATTTGCTTAATCCTTCCAATCCCTAAGGTAAATTACATAAAAGTTAATTATACTAACATTGCCTTATGTCATTTTATGATATCTCTGCATTGTTATCCAAGGCGGGACAGAGAGCAGGAACTCCTAATATGGCAAACCAATCAAACTAGAAAGCTGGTATAGCTTGAGTGTGGAACCTAATTCCAGCCAGTATGTTTTTGTCAGACAAATTGAACAGTGGTCTCACCTCTGAGACTTAAATTCTTTCATAATGTCCAGGAAGTCATTGTAGACTTGAGGCTGGTTGCCAAACTGCAGTTTCACTTGGTCCAAGTAAGACAAAGCATCTTCCACCTTAGTAAAAGAGCAGAAAGGAAATAGAAAAAAGAAAAAAAAATCTTCAAACAACCAGCAGTCAAACAAGCTTTCCATTTAAGCATTTACATTTAAACACAAAGTTCCATGACATGGCCAGAACTTTCCGAAAGGTTAATTTTCAATAACTTTTCAGGTCTAGAAAACACAATTCACTATTCCAAAGCAGTGACTTTTCTCTGTTTTCCATGGAATGTGAAAATTGTCAGCATCCTTCCAAAACAAAGGGCCAGCTGACCTTGAGCCTCTGGAACTGCTGCTGGCCCTGCGCTGAGGCTTGGGGAGTGGTCGTGTGGCCATGTCCTGACATTACAGAGGATGCATGGGATTGGACTGCTGGGCTATGGTGGTGGGACGCCCCGTGGACGGCAGGGCTAGAAGTGTGCCCATGTCCTCCGCTGTTCTGCGCCACTGTAGGCACCTGAAGAAATAGAGATGTCTATGAAAATTAAGTCAAATGGTGAACTGGGCTACACTAGGATTAATCTTCTAAAGTAAAGAATCAGAAACGCTTAAATCAGCGATACATTAAATGTATCGGAATTTATCTTGACAACATTGACAGACATTCTGACAACTTCTGGAGAGAATAAACTGCTTCAGCTCACTGTGGCTGCCAAGTTTCACCAACCAAAAAAGTTTAAAATGACAATCTGGGCAACGAATGACTGAATGAATTAAACACTCATACCTGACTTAGTTTTAACTCCAAAACAGTGTAAGTTTAGAATAGATCCTAGGGTAGTAGTGTGTACCTGGTATCCCTGGGGGACGGAGTACTGGACGCCTGCTGTAGGCTGCATGTTGTCAGACGCGGCCTCATACACAGTCGGGGCCGGAGCAGGGGCCAGAACACGATGCTGGAAAGCCTCCGTGCTGCCAGGGAGGCGCCGCTGCTGGGACGCAAAAACCGTTTCCTGTTCCTCCAGTCGCCGCTTCATTATGAACTCATACTCGTGACAGCTGAGACCTAGGGACAAGCAACATATGGACCCTATTTCACACTGGCAGACCTCTGTTAGGTTATCATAAACCAGTAAATCAACATCATGATTGCCTTCAGTAATTTGCTAAGGAACATATGGCAGTCATTCATGTTTTCTGTATTCAGCTTTGAATTTCTGGATGCACCCAATGCCAGTTAGTCATTTCTGTTGTTCTTTTGAGCAAAAAATGTGTTACATTGATTTAAATGTGCAGCAAATAAAAAGTGTGATGCTTTCAGTGGCACAGAAAAGACAGGAGGTATACAGTCAACTTGCTGGGGTCACATTATTATTATTTTTTTTTTAATGAAAGCCAATGATGTGTTAATAAATAAAAACTTCCAGCAAGTGGTAATCACAAAACATCACAACCATCATTATGATAAAAAATATATTATTATGAAAATGTTTTTGACATTATTTTTTAATCAAAAAGTACTGCTTTCATAAATGCATATCACGTTTATATTATGTAGATCATAAATTTCTGTAACAAATTGATCTCTGCTAAGTTTAGCTAGGTTTATCCTGAACTAGATCATTGAAAATCACTTAGTTAGGAAGAGTCATTCTGATGTATTTGTATGTGATACAGATGGGTTGTAGACTTTGTAGGGACATACTGCATATGGTGAAACAGGCATCACTTACAGGTCAAAGACAATTTTAAAGTTGTGTAAGTAAAGGTCACTGTTAACGTAAAGGCTTGGTTATAACTTCGCAAAGGTTACACATCCATATTAACATGCACTGAATGTAAAACTTGCGTGCGGTCTCGGTAGCCAATGAAATCTACAGACACTCTACGTCACTGATGCAACAAACAGGTGCTGGAGGAACGTGGGAGTCTGCCATTCACAACTTCCTCAAGCCAGCAACAACTACAGAGACACTGAATGAATGATGCTAGTGAAGACAAAGCTATTCGGCGGTAGATTATAAATGGCGTTTAAAAGGCCAAATATCTGCCAAAGTAAAGTGACACATCTGACATCAAACTGAAGCGCCTGTACAACATTCGCTCTTCGACCTTGTATATTAGAGCTGCACTGAGTCGCTAACTGACGACAACCAAATCCTCGGTCTTGATAGCCCGGGCGAAGCGAAAGAGAGCAAGGCTGCAGCCAGTGTACCAACTTTCTTTGGTGTCATATCTGGGCTAATACAACTTAAAATTTCCTACACGTTAATAATTATTAGTCAAGACCTTCTCCTCGTTCGCTTTCTGGCCTAGCAACATAAGCACCGACCTCGAGTTACAACACGACGCTTTCTCCACGCCCGCCATTTAGAGCGTGGCGCAGGAGTGCAGCAAATTACACTCCATTTCTGGCAGGTAAGCACCACCGTTGACTTGCTACCTATCCGGGTGATTATGTTGCCCAAAAATATGTTTAAACAACAATTTCGGGTAACTTGCCGAGAACTTGTTTGGTGGAAGTGGTTGTAGGCTGCCAATTAGCTGCTAGCTAATGTAAACAACACGAGTCGCCCGACACCGAGCACCGTCTCGGCTAGCAGCAAAGCACATGCAGCTAACCATTAGCAATCCGGTTTGCTGTTCTTGATACAGGCTTCCCTCGGCCAGCATTAGCTATTGGCCTATTAGGCTGTTTCTATTATGTCTAGTTACGAGTGAGTGACAAGTAAAGAACTGCCTATAACCCATATGGTTTACTCAAAACGGTTGCTAACGTGGCTAGCAAGTTAGCTTGCTGAATGAATTCAGCTGAACTCACCCCTCTCCTAAATAGCAAGCAGAAGTTCACAGATGATTCTTTGATATTCCGTTATATGAAGTTGACTAACAAACTGTTGGCTCGGAAAGGTATCAGAGCGACACTTATGCCCGAAGCAACTCAACTATGGCTTTTGATTTTAAATAAACAATTCAAGCTCTGGGCTGCAAAGTGAAAATCTCCCCGAGAGGAAAACAATCTCCGTTCGGTTAGCCTGATGTGGGGGGCGTGGTTTCTCAGAAGAGTCCCGCCCATTGCGAGATAGGATTGGCCCGTCGGCCAGAGGTTCCGCAGAAGGGAGGGTCGAATGAGCTGGATTGTGCATTGGACATGTCACTCAAGGATTTATCTATAGTTGCCTGCACGCCCATTTGAGTTGAAGCGCGACAATGCCAGCGATCAGTGCAGCTCAGTTTGCATCCAGTTTGAGGATGCCGTGCGAAACACAAATGATCAATATAAATGCAGAAGCATTCATCGGATAAAGACGCTTTTAAGTGCAGTATTTGCGCCTTTTGAGTGAAAAATACTGCTGGCTGCCCAGCGTGTTGGACCCCCGCCCCCAACACTCACACACACACACACACACACACACACACACACACACACACACACACACACACACACACACGCGTAGTAGCAGTAAAGCAATAGTGATGGATATAGTAATCGATGTGCGTATAGTCTAAATTACTGGGTATTTGAGTGATATGCACGTTTCAGATATTGGCTGTTTTTGTTCAATTTTAATGAGACAAAATAGATTCCACTACTTCCTGGAGTTTGGTAACACGTGATACTGTAGGAGGGATTAAATATATATGTGTCTCCCTTTGCTCGGGTCCCTCCCCTTTCTGTGCATCGCAGCCAATCGGTGAATGATATTCTTATTACAAAGCCCCAAAAGGTGGAACTTCCAAAATAAACCATCGCCCACGAGAGGCGGAGCTGCAACACCAGCCCGGGATTCCTTCTTCCACCCGAGCAGAGAATTTCACATCAGCAGCGACCGAGAGCTGCAGAGCACACTGCCTACGTATCCCGGCTGGTTTTCCCCATATTGCGTGCATCTTTTTCGAGCTTTCTTTTGCAATGATACACTCCACTCCGGGGTTTTCAGCTATTACTAAACAAATTAGCACCTTTCTGCAACCGATTACGGCATATTGGCCACATCACAAAAAGAGTGCTGGCTGGGCTCGGCTGCTTCACAAGTAGCCAGACATTTTTCAAGTTTCGTGCAAAAGCATGCAAGGGAACGCACTGCGGACTGTAGGGAGCTCACAACACCGGACTAGACCGCGGCTAGGATCAACTAGCCCCTACTCGCGTCGGTCGATGTGGGTATTTGCTCGCCCCACACTACAAACAAAGGGCTCAGATCATTAAAACGCATCATCTGTCAGTTACGCTTTGCATGAACATTGTTGGGCACATTGTTGTGTAGGGCCTGGGCGGCTAACATTGCATCTCTTTTCTAGGCGGCAAGAGCTGATCCAGTTGCCCTTACTAAACAATGCCAAAGTCAAACGAAACGGGAACTACACCGTATATAGAAGATCGGCACGGCTTATCCACGCCATTCGAGGCGCCCCAGAACGCGGTCAATAACCCAATTTCCCTGCAGGGAGGACGGTCGCGCTTTACAAATAATATTCTTTGTTTACTTCAATATTCGGAGTAAAATGTCTAACCTGTCTCACCACAACAACTCCCTCCCCCTACCGATCCATTTGCAAACAAGCGTTACATGCACACTGCAGGCAAATGTTTCGACTTCTAGACAGCGGGACGGCTCGAAATATCATTTTACATGTCAGAGAGATTCTTTATTAACCGAAAAAATGACGTCCTGCAGATTATGCGATCAACCACGTTATGTTTTGCTATGCCGTTTACGGGCAAACCTCTTGAATTTATTTAGGGATTCAAAAGGCGGGATTGAAACCCGGAACGCTTCCAAATCGTAACGAACGTCATTTACTAAACATAGTAGCAATACTGTTAAAAATGTTTAGTTTAACCAGCTGTTACATACCCAGGAAAAAGACTCCTTACTCCGGATTCGTGTTTGTAACAAAATAGTTGGAGACGCCCCCCTCAGTTGGCATTGGCGCATACTACAATATACGTCATTTTATTTTAAATATTACCCGCCAAACGCGAGGCAGCGCCAGTGGAAAAGTCTCCTCCAAATGTAGGCCTAAAGCATCCTCATCGGAGAAGTAGATGTGCTCTGCGTCTGTAATCTTCTCATAACTGAAAATAATAATAAAAATAATTTCAGCCTCTGCAACTTCTGTGCATTTATTGTGCTTGTCAAACAAAGTGATATGATATAGATTGAAGTCCCTAAGAAATATTAGGTTATCTATTGTATCTATTTTTGCTGACAGGTTGTGTTTAACACTACACCACAGTTTCATTACCATTATAATAACTGCCTTTAACAGTCTTTCGCGTTATAATAAATATGGTGCTGCATCATGACACTTAATACTATTTTAATAGTCACATGTTTATTGGATATCTGGTAATGTAAAAAGAATAGATTAACTAGTTATTACACTCAAAGAATACCTATCTTAATGTTAAATGAAAAAGTCTCAGTACTCATATTATTATAATAAACTTGTATGAGTGGAACTGCATTTCATTTTCAGTGCAAATCGACAAGCTTCTTCAGTCAAGTGTCCATAGCTGTGCCTCACCTCATGGTACTGTAAGTGAAATTCATCAAGTGAAGTATGATTTGGAAATGAGTTAGGTTCCTCCGCCTCACTGAGCTTTTTACACTAAGAGCTTTTAAAGTAAAATGCTAGATTAAACGACTCATTAAGACATTACACACATGTAGTACTGTTGGTGAAATCCTAAAGGGAACTCAACCCTCCAGCTTTTTGCATGCAGCATGTTTTAACCATTTAATGTTGTGTTCAGGAGCAAGAGCTGGCTGTAACAGCTGCACTTACAGAAACTCCACACATATCCTTTTCACACTGCATAATTCAGTCAGTGTTGGTGGACAGTAAAAATTCTCCCAGGGAGCTAGGGGTCCCAATTACAAATGTGTTCTTAAATGCAGAAAGTAATAGCTTGTGGGATGATCCATTGAAGCTGTTAAGTGAAATTCCCCAGTATATTCTTAATACTTTCTCTCTGACTTGCAACCTTTTCAAAGACAAGTTGTATTCATGGCTTTGTCTACAAAATGCTCAGTTACAGCCTTTTACATAAAGGCCTACACAGTTAAACTGTCAAGTTTCCCTGCTTCCATACATAAGATGTAGGGCCTGCACAAAATAAAAATAATGCCAACTATAAAATGTGAATAAAATATATATTAAAAATCCCAAATGTTTAAATTGTTGCATTTAGTTAACTTTCAGTCTACCAACAGGAAACACTTAAAGACGGTTGAATGCTGAGTCCTTAAATTTTTTTTCTGAAGACCACAGTTACAGAAAAAGCGTGTCCCATTTTTTTCATAAAGTTTGTGAATTGAGTTCTAGGAGTTTAATTATTCATATCACCTTGCAGCTCCACTCATGTATGGGAGGGTGATGCTGCGGACTCAGAATGCATGTTAAAACTTTTACAGCCCAAAGTGCTTTATACTGTCTTGATGCTAACAGCACAAAGACAGAAAACCTACGCTCATCCTATGTTAATCTCCCTGCTGTCACTGGTTTGAGGAACAGATCCATAAAGTATGGCTTGCTGTAATCACATACTGTTCATAGCTTTGGGGAGAGAGTTGCATATGTATGCAGTTGATTCATCCAAGAACTGTCCCAGATCATAAAACTGTAAGCCCTATGTGAACCGGGTGACATTACATTTTTGTCCACTTCACGGCAAACACCACCCAGTGTAAGAATTCACAAACTATTCTTAGGGCTTTGAACAAGTTGAGTATAAGGAAGTCCCCATTACAGCTAGAAAGCAGCAAAATAAGTCTCATGTGTTATTAAAATGTATAGCTGCAGGCTACTCCTCTGTCCTTGACTGAATCACCCTTATCGTGCTGAAACTGAATGACAGCTCCCCTTAGAGGATATTTTCAAATATATAGGAACTAAGAATAAATGCCCTCAAATAAGGTTGAGAGCAAGTTGCTTACTTGAATGGGCTTTCTCACAGGGACATAAAATAGTGTTTACATAGCCAAGTGGCCTTTTCTCAGCTGCAGGTAAAAATGAAAGCAGTATGAAAAGGAAGGAATATCCAGATACTGAAGCTTACTCTCAGTAAGCTTTACTGGTGCCGCGTTTCAACTTACAGAGAGCAATATTTGTCTTGAGGACATCATACCACACCCAAAATAAGCACTGTTGTAAGTGGAATACCCACATGCTGGATTATATTCCCGGCTGCACTGTTGCAGTGTTTCAACCTCCTGGAAGAAATGTTCATTTTGTGGCCATTACCATTTCAATGCAGTTTCTTACACCGCTCATTTTGGCATGGTGGTATATCCCACAGTCTAGCTAATTTAGCGGTATTTGTTGAATGCATGCAGCAGTTTGACCACCAGTGCTTTATTTGAAGTGAGGAGTAATACTGCGGTCCCTCTGTTGTCAGCTGAAAATGACAGGTTATCATTACTGCCTGACATTGTGACAAGTGAGTTAATTTGTGATTTAGATTCAGTATGTCTGTATAGGCAGCTTGAAATAGCAACTCAAATGTGCAGTACAGTGAATATTTGAAATGAATGTAAGTTTTTTTTGTTGTATCATCCATACAATATACCTATCCTGTCATTAAGTCTTTTTGTTGTCTTTGCACAGTAAGTAAGTGAAAAACCATCTGTTAAGGAAAAATAAAAGCAGATCTGCAAAATTGGTGTTCTGTTACACATTGGAGGGTGCCAATTTCCAGGCTAGCTTCTGTGACTTGTGTCGACTTGCTTTTATCTAATGCTCACGTTCGATATGTTGTGTACTGTGTCATAATACAGGTTTCTTTAATAATTTTCTTGTTTTTTTTTTTAAATCTGATTTTATTTTGTTCATTTTTGATATTGCTATTATTGTTTTAATGCCTTGCTATTTAGCATTTTGTAATCTCTATTAGAGAGGAGCTGTATAAAGTTTAATGTTCAAGACTGTCAAAAGTCCTTCCAGGCAGAAACAACAATTTAATTGGAAAATGAAATTTATCAAATAACTTACTATAAAACTTTTTCTAACCTGCCAAAAAACAAAATCACAACCATTACAAATGTACACGTTGACATAAGTTGGTATTTAATACAGTATAGCTTAATTCAATACTCCTACTGATGATAAAGTAACAGGTTATAACAGAACAAATATAAAATTAATGTAGATAACTGTATAGCCTGGGTAATCATATGAAAACAGATGTTGAATACAATAGAAAAATAAAATAGGGCACACTTTGCGTCCATCATTGAAAGGAACAAAAAGTCTAAAATCAGAGTGCATGAGGATGGCAAACTTTAAAAAACAAATGCTTCACTACAAGCAAATTCAATATGAATTCTGTAGTAAAGAACACATTCTTTCACCCAGAAACAACATGTAATGCAAAGTATGACACACAGTTTTTGTACATGTACTCTAATCATGACGAGATACTGGGATCAGATGAAAGCATTGATTACAACCACAGGAGTCTGAAGAGCTTCAAGTAACACAACAGAGTGGACACAATTGTGACTGAAGTGCCTTAGATGCACTTTGTGGGATGAAGGCAACAATTTGTCTCCTTTTTCAGGATTCTGCTATAATAAATTTAAAATACTCTTGATTTGTCCCAATAAAACTCTGCTCACTTTTTAAGTTCAAAATGTCAACTACGTTTTACTCAATTCCACAATGATCAAGTTATCCCAGTATCACATATAGACCTATAGAATTACTACAAAGTTTTAAACGTCATTCCACTTTATCGCCATAGTCACTAATCTCAGAGCACATTGGGAATGGTTATTTAAAAGTGCTAAGACATGACTTGTGTAAAATAAAAAAAAAAAAAAAGAACTATTGCACTACTCATGTGAGGTCTTAAAACTGATGCCTTACACAGATAATATGCCACAGTGGCACAATCATTGCAGCATGGACTGTTCAACAGGTGTGTGGTGTGTGTGTGTATTGGGGGTGGGGGTTAGCAATACATTCCCAGAATCACACTGAAGCATAATGGCACTGCTTGTGAGCAAAAGCAGATGTGGACACTGGTAACCGTCTGTATTACAAGCCAGAAAATCTCAACATTAGATGAGATGGGAAGGCCTGGTTTTCAGTGGATGAAGTTATCACAAAAAAGGAAGCAGAACAAAGAGGAATTTACTTGGACAGCGACTTACTGTAAAACTGAGTAATAACAAAGACCCTTTGAGAGTTTACAGCCTGATCGTGTCAGATGTGCTTCTTGCTCCCCTGCTGCAACTGATTTTTACCGCCTTGCAACCAGAGGTGGGAGGGGGAGGGGAATGAAAGATAAAATGATGTGTTGTCTTGTGCATGACCTCAAAGGAATACAGCAACTTCTTGGCAAATAATCTTTTCGATCTGCTTTGCTGTCAGACAAAAAGACTGGAGTCAGTTTCACCTCTCCTGTGCTCAGTATCGGCTACAGTGCATGTGAGATGATGCAATTCCAGCTCGTACCAACCACTTAGCATCCACCTTGTGCTTAAGTGTTAGCATGCACTGTAGTGAATTGAAATACTGGACACAGAGGTGTAAAAGCTACCAGTGTTGTTGCTGCTAGATGGTGCGGTGGCCAAACTCCTTATTTAGAAAAAAAAAGTTGGTCTAATTTTCAATCAATTGCCGTTTATCTACTTCTATCTCAGCCTCTTCCAAACTACTGAATTTGATGAAGCAATTTTTTTTTATAGCTCCAACAATCATTAGCATTTCACTGAACAGCTTGTGCAGCGTAATCCACATGTTTTGCAGACAAACCATTGCAAAGTGTGGCCTCATTATCTCAAATATGTTCATGTTGGGTTCATATGTGAATACTGTCAGTGAGGAAAATAAATGATAAAATGAAATGCAATTGTTTGGCTACAAAACACTGAGATTATGCTACATGAGCAACATTATCTTGATCACTTCATCCAATGTACCTGGCCACAGAACACAAAACTGCAAAAGACAAAGCAGTTTGTCCACTCTACCACAACACAAAGAACATGTTTTCTGAGACACGTTCATTAAAGGCAACAAAATGTCACACTGTTGGCAGGCAGATGGTATCACATTGATGCATCTTAATGTCAAAACTTGAGTGCTTCTTGTCACTGTCTTGTCTTGGTCCAGCTTGCCAGAGATGAATGGCCTACTTTTGAAAGATGACTTCTGTGAAGAAGTTAACTTTCCTGGCTCACTAACTGGGCACACCAGGGGGTTCGGGGGTTAACAGATTTACTGCAGAAATCTCAGGTCTCATGGATTGGCTAAGGAAGCAAGAGCTGAAGCTCACTGATTGGCGGAGAGCAGACCCTGCCTTTGGGCGTGCTCCAAAATGGCGTTGTGGCAGAAGTAGTACTGGTCCGGGGTCTGGATGCTGAAGGCTCTCTGTGTTCTCATGCGCCGCACCGTCTGGCATATGTTCAGAGAGCCTACATCCTGTAGCTGGGACAGACAGATGTCCAGGGCGCAGAAGGTACCTGGGAACCACAGGGGCCGTCAGTAAAAAGACTCTTGTGGACATATTATGATAAATGGAGCTACTGTTGTCACAGTCTTTGAAAAGGGCACTAAAAGTTTGAAAGGTATTCTATGTTGAGTGACTTTCATCACCTGTAGGCTGTTGAGACATGTAAAACCCTGTGATATAATTTCAAAACTACAAGTGCATCAATAAGAAAATGAGCATTCAATTGGTTCTTGAAAACCATACTTTCTGTCTGGCTTTTGTCTGATAACACAGGCATCACGTCAGGGTCTCACCTGTTCTCCCAATCCCTGCACTGCAGTGGACCACTATCGGGGGTCCCATGGGATGGCCTGTCCACTGAGACCCCAAAGCCTTCACCACTTTCCTCTGCTGTCTTTTCACAGCCCCCAGGAAGTCTATGAGAGTCACTGCCGAGGTGGGAACGCCGTAGTCAGGCCAGCTGAGGTACTGGAAATGACTCACTTGTCTCTGTTCGCATGTCTGATTGGGAAAAAAAAAAAAAAAAAAAAAAAAAAAAACAATTTCCAATGGACTCAATTTAGTTAGTTAACCATCTGGATAGGATTTTCTTTTTAGTATAACAATAATGCTTAAATGTTTTGACGGTTTTAAATATACATAATTTTTGTGCATGATCTTTACTGTGAAAAGAGATTTCTGGGTATGAAACATGCCACACATCAGGTTATAACTGAAAGATAGTGAACTGTAGCAATGAAAGTAGATTGACTGTGTAAAATCCATGAAAAAAGGGCCATCATTATAGATGTATTTCCATTTTAAATTCTCCTCCTCTATAGCAACAAGTTGTTGACCAGAAAGTGCCACAAAAACTGTCCTTCTGATCTGAGTACATATGTTTCTAGTAAAATACGCAGAAAAAGATTTCTACCCAATCTTAATGTTATGGATAATTTGGCAAATTAAATGTATGACATGTTGGCTTTTTTCACCCGTAAGTTTGTTAGTCATAAGTGAGGACATTTTAGTTCTGGTGTGCTTATCAGCATTATGAACTATAGTCTCTGATCTGTTTTGCAATTTTATTTGTGGTAACTTGGGAGTTTTGGGCCTTAATTTACTGCATTATCTTCACATTTTTCCCAGGTATATTTAAAGACGGTGCATTGGAAGGGTAGACAGTACATTTTAAAGGTTCTAAGCTCTGATTGAAATTAATGCTTATTTCACCATGTACCAGTTATTTGGAAAGTTTAACTCCTGATTAAGATGCACTGAGAAATCTTTGCGCGGTCCTTTTCAAACTGGGAAACTGTATAATTGTATGTCTTGTAAAATTTGCTCTATGTCAAGGATTATTTGCACAATGCTAAGATGTTAAAATAATTCAAGTATAAGATCACACTATGAGTTGTTATGGCTCCAAGATAACCATAAAAACCAATATCTAAGTTTAATTAGACAAGTTATTAGAAACCTCAACAATAATCATACTCTTTCTGCACTTATCTGACCAACTGGGTAATATTACTTCTTGAAATATGTCCCAGGTGTGTGCTTTCCAACGATGATACATGGTTGTACTAATGGTTAATTGCTAATGGTTGTACCTCAGTGTTGTGCAGCTCCAGGGTGGTGTGGTTGTAATGGGAGTGATGGTCCACCCTTTGGTTCACCACTGCCATATGGCCGTAGACTTCCTGTCCTCCTTCCTCCAGAGGCCAGTACTGTCCACACTTCCTCCGACCCCCCTCTTCTGTCCTGCAACGCACAGACAAAAGATCCTGATATTCTGAAATACACATTTCTGTTTAACCTCAAAGGACACGATTTTGTTTGCATTAACAAAAAAGTGTCTACATTGATTTTGTGTGTGATCATTGTTGCCCCATGTAAGATTCAACTTAAGTTACCTGGTTGTCATGACAATAACAAGCACGTTTTGTTCCCAGACCATTCTCCAGAAATCACCATAGGTCTTTTCCAGTGGACCTAGACAGCACAAACCAAAAGTAAAATTACTTTTTTCCCCATCAGTGATTTGATTGGAACACAGAACACAGGCTCACTGACATGTTTCCCAGAATGAAATTTCATCTTTATTTGCAGTATTTATATTTTAACTGAAGACATCATCTACATAACCTTAAAAAGAAACATTTTTGAGTTGATACATATCACTGATTCTTGAGAATTTGGATAAATCATGTCCCACTAAGAAAAATGCAATTTCTGCTGGAAATTTACAACATTTTAATGAATAAAAAGAATCAAGGGCATAATCAGGGGGTCCTTTGCACATTTGTAAGGTTTTTTCATAGGTTTATTTTTAATTTGTAATAATTTAATGATTATATGTTGGCCCGTGCCCTACAAAACCAGTTGTCCTCGGATAGGAGATAATCATTTCAACTTGATTAAACAACAAAAAGTAATAATTTCACTGAATAATATCTTTACCACATGAAAGAGTACATCATAATATGTATTAAAAACTACAAACGATGGGTTTTGAACAATATTTACTATTATTTTGTGGTTGCCCAAAATGTGTCCCAGATATTCGTCACCACCGTCAGATATTTATTTAAAAAATAATAATAAAAAAACTATAAGGTCAATTACATTCCTGAGGAGCCCTTTTCAAACCTCCAGCTCTACTGCATGCTTCAAGACCACTCAGGCTCCTGGAAGTTTTCTATTTTCTCTTAAATCTCTTCATATTTTGGGACACTGCTACTGTCACAACCATAAATTGTCAACACCGTCACTTCTGTATAAAAAATATTAAATTAGATTATGGAATAAATGTATACTTTTTAAGAAGAGGTCTGATGCAGGTAGCAACAGGGCGAAAACAAGCTGGCTAATGTGAACAACTCATGCTTATCATGTGAAAGAGCAGGTTTTTGTCACCACCGTCAGACGTCACCACCGTCAGGTTTTCTGTCTGACGGTGATGACTGAAGTCTGAAAAATGCTTATAACAGTGCTCAGCATTGTTATTTTTTATACAAAATAGTTAAATAAAGTTGTTAAGCAAGAAGCCATTGACTTGAGTGGTATAAATTTTGGAAATGTATGTTTTAATGAGGCGACTGTCACCACCGTCACATTAGTGTCACCACTGTCAGAGGCAGTTATATTGGTTTTAAATGAATATGGTTACAATATGTTTCTTTGGTGCTGTTGAATTATTAAAGTAATAGTCTCTTTAATACAAAAATATGTTTTTCAAATTAAAAAAAAAAAACATTACGGTGACGGTGTTGACAAATACAAAGTAGCCTAATAACTGGAAAAACCTATTTTATGAAAAAAATGCAAAATGAGGAGGTTGCACCGGTACATTGCTGAACAGCCAAGACCTTGGCCTATAATGATATACCTTCAGATTTTGTAATTTAACACACTTTTTTTTTTTTTTTCAAAATTAAAACCTGTTTTATCCAAATTCCCAAGAATCAGTGATATGTAAAACTCCACTAAATTACAGTGCCCAAATTTAATAGCTTATTAGTACATCAGTAAGCTTAATGCAAAAATGCTCTTTTCTACAGCCAAATCCAGAGAATATACATAGTCAAACAAAATGCATTTTAGACTTTTAGAACATTATTTACAACCCATATCAGCTATTCATTTAAAATGTGAAATTATGTTTTTTGACATTTTGATTTCACAATCAAACTCGTGCCATGGAGGGCCTAGAGGCTGCAGGTTTTCGTTCCAACCAGCAACTCCACCAGGTGATTTCACTGATTAGTCCCGCCTCTCTGTTTGGAGGTAGGGTGATCAGTGAAATCACCTGGTGGAGTTTTTGGTTGGAATGAAAACCTGCAGCCTCTTGGCCCTCCATGGCACGAGTTTGACACCCCTGGAGTAATTCATGCATTCTTCAAAAATATCTTTAAACCAATAATGATTTTCTTTTCAGTAAATAACACTGATTGCTGTTTTATTTGTATTCTCATCACCATAATCGTAAGTATTCCATTACAACTGAAACTTGATGAGGGCAATTATGAGAAAGAGGACTTGTCTAACCTTGAGTACCAATGTATGCATTCTTCTGTTTGTAGCCATCCATGAAGCTGGCATTGATGTAGTCTGATCTCTGTAGGAGCAACACAGCTGTGTCAAAAAGATCAACCAAGCCCTTGCAGCATCTATGGTATCCAATGTCAATTCAATAAACACTTGAGAATAAAATGAGAACGGTTTAATAAAAATTTGAGTGGTGCCAGGACCTCGACCACATTATGGAGCTCAGACGTCCACCTGGAGCTGCTGCAATATGAGTGGAGTGAGCTAAGAGAAATGTTCCTGACAAGGAACGTAAGTAAGGAAGAAAGTAAAGGATTCAGCACACTACTTGGGATAAAAAGTCAAAAATAGGTGGAAATTGTCTTTTCATGGCTTTATTAACAATGCTCATTGGATATATATATGTCCAAAAAGTGCAAATACCAACAACAGACAAACAATTTGGTACATCTTTGCCATTGTCTTGAAAAGACAGAGGAAAATGCAATATTGAAAAAACATTGTTTTGATACCACATCTTCCTCGGTATTCTAAGTCCCTTATCGAGCTAAAAATGGATTAATAAAGCCATGAAAATACAGTTCCTGTCCCTTTATTCTCATATGTAGTGTGCCGATTCTTTGCCTTTTCCCATTTAGTAGACTGATTGGACCCTACCCACCTGCTGCTTATCGTACTGAAGGAGTGATCACGGGCACAACAGTTCTACGAGCTTTGGTGTGAATGACAACTGTAACATGTTTGTTACTGAGGATTTTGGAAAGCACAAACCTCATTCCTTCGGGCTTTCAAACGAACTCTTGTTTGATCAAGGCACAGGACGTCTCCATAGCGATTCCTCTCCTGATTGTATGCTGCTCTGTAGACAATAAAATGGTCACATTTAGTATTGGCATCTACAGCTAGTAGCCTGCTTCTGCCAATACTTAAAAGTGACAGTTTACAAATAGTGAACCACCAGCTAGTTCTCAATCCTCTCAGGGAGTTAACTGCATTTACCTGGCATTGAAAGTCTAAAGCTTTGTTCAGACTGCAGGCAAATCAGATTTGTTTCTCAAATCAGATCTTTAAGACAGACTGTCTGCACTGTTACTTGCAAGTTATCAGAACGGATTTGTGTGTCCAGACATCACCAACCTATCTGCATGAGTTGCTGTGGTAATGACATAGGTGTCAGGAACTAAATATGCTGGTGATGTGGCTTTCCAACATGGAAGTATGAGAGATGTACAGAAGCCTGCCCCCCAAAGTGCCGGCACACAATTTATTTCAGCATCTGTACATAGTCTGTTAATCTCTGTGCTGTCCTCCATACTCCTCTGTTAGTAGCAGCATGGATTCTGCTCAGCTGCTCTGATGTACGTCTATCACTCTGGATTTGACATGGTCAAGTGATGCAAACGATAGTTTGTAATAATTTGGGTATGTTTACTGAGACACATCTGTAGAAATCCAATTGAAAATCCAATTGGAATCAAACAACCTCCAACTGTAGTTTGGATCAGATTTGCAAAAATCATGCGGTTTTGGGCTGTTCAGATTTTTTAAAATCAATCTGGATACAATCTGGACATGCCAAAAAATGGATTTGGGCTGGCAGTCTGAATAAGGCCTAACTCAACCCCAATTGGGCAGCTAGAATGAAAGTCCCTGGCCCCTGGCACAGGTGTTGTCTGATTAGACATATACTCAGACCTCTATATATTAAATGCTATGCTGGGTCCAAACTTTGACCAAGGTCACTGTCCTATGATAGACAATATAGGTTGTCCCGTCCTAACAGCTGCAACAAAACTATCATAGAGAGCCAGTAAAATGTCAATCAAGTCCTGAGTAGAAGTCAACATAAGTGAAAACACCTGTGTGGGTGCCCAGGGACTTGAAAAGCTCCAGGTCCTAAAAGCCAAATATGGGAACCAGTGATGTGATGCATATCCAGAGCACAAAATATCAGCCCATCCCTTCAGCAGATGTCTGCTGCTGTGGACTCACAGTGCACAGTGGAAGGTCCCAGGTGGCTGTTCTTTGCGGAGCTCCTCATACTCTTGATGAACGCCTGAGCGCTGAAGTCTGCCGAGGTGTGTCAGCAGCTCCTGTGGGCGCATGGCCTCAGGCCCAGGGGTATGAATGGATGTGTCATCTACCGGGATGCCCACCAGCTCGTCCACGGGGTCCACATGTCCATTCTGGCCAGCTAGTAGCTGCTGATTCCAGCTGTGTGCGTCCAGAGGCAAGAGGCCTCCTAGGTGCTGGGGAAGACAATCTCTGGGGAGGTGGTGGCGCAGCTCAGCCATTTTCACCATCTGAACCTGGAGTTAGAAAAAGCATAGACAGGACAAAGTCAGGGCTTCCTTGTAGTCAGGATGGATGATCTGCCTTTAAATGGCATCCATATTCAATCTGGACCATTTTAGGCCTTCACACTTCGTTCTTCAACTTCTTATTTTTTTATTCTTTTCTGCTCAAAGTGCCTGCAGCTCAGAAACTATATTCAAACTTATCAGGTCAGTTTGAAATCTCATCCAGCATACTTTGTGAAAAATTGAAGTATTAAGAAATGATTAAGACCCATCATATACCCTCTCTCGAAGCTTCTCCTTGAGCAGCAGGCTGAGCAGATTGTAGGGCACTCGGAACCAGACAGGGGCACCAACAATCAACACTTTCTTCAGCCTGGCGGGAAACGCCCCCTGGTGGGTAGAGACATCACACATTTCATCTGCTTCACACATTTTAACTATTGAAAGTATTTAAGTGACATTTTCAGTGCCCCCACCCTTCTTTAAAAGCCACTGGTTCAGAAAACTGTGTACCTTATTGTCCTTGCTGGTCTAAGATAAAAGTGGTAAGGCTGTCTATTCTCTATTATTCACACCGTGACTAGTGCACTTAGAGAGGGACACAAGAGTGGCACACCAACACATTCTCTGAGTAAATTATTTCTGAGTGTGATCTGAGATTGACTTGCACAAATACATAAGTAGTCTGCTCCCTTAACACCGAGATAAATTATCAGCAATTGCATACGTTATTCAACTTGCCTGAGGACAACTCATTGGCTGCATTTTTTTATCATCATATAGACAGGGGGTAAAATACATGTCACCAATTCTTCATTGCGTACTTGGCCACATGAGCATCTGTGTTGATGCCTACCAGTGACATACTGCTAGGTCCTTAAGACACAAATCACTTCTATGCACACACAAATAAAACTGAATGCTAAAAGAAGAACCAACGTAGTGTCTAAGATATCCCTGATATATAGATGACATCATTGCAGTGAACAATCAATTCAATGAGCCATTCATTTTTTCCTTAGGATGGATATCTTAAAATTGAAAGACATAACCCACACTGAGACGGGAATTCTCCATTGTAGGATGAAAGCAATCACTCAGAATAGCTTTGTATTAATATGCATTAAAATTGCCCTTGAATCAAATGCAATAATAGCAGAAAATGCATTCCAACATGTGACATTTAGTATAAATCTGTCTTAATCGACCTAACTCTGTATCTATTATATTTGTATAGTGAATCAGTCATTTCCTTTTGTTTGGTATTTGCCTGTACAAAATTATTTACTGTGTATTTGTAAAATGCTGCTCTGGTGTTCCAACCTTGAGTAAATTGAGGATCTTCTTGCTCAGGTCCAGTTCAAAGTTTGTATAGTTGGAGCCTGCCATGTCATAGATGAACACCAAGCCATTCCTTTGGGTCTCAAAGCTGTGGGCAAACAGAGGTGACTGAGGCATGGATCTATCGTGGCATATTTTTTACTTCTTAAAATGCTCAGGTGGCAGCTAAGTTAAGTATTTTATTCTAAAGTTAGATATTTACAGGTTGAAGGGAAATGGCATGCATTCTATTGCATAGAAATGAAACTAAGGAATAATACTGATGCTATCGCCATCATAAGACCGAAAAATTCTCTGGAAAACAATATCATTTTTATTCAAATCACCCATCATCTTGAAATACTGTGTGATTAATTGAGGGCATGTTTTTTCTATAGCTGTTATGAACATTTAAAAAAAAAAAAAATTTTAATACAAAATATCAAACCAAGAAGAAAATAGAAATCCTAAGAAAACTAAAATTAAAATGAGCCTATACATTTGGTCTGCAAGTTCATGTAAAATCCTGCATCAGCATCAAATTCCGAAGCATGATAAGTCTGTTTGAGAAAGCACTGTATACCAAAACTCAAATGCTATTTCAAAAATGATTTTCATCTGTTTTTATCTGGTTACCAATCAAGAATACAGATCGAACGAGTAAAGTACAATCCTCACCTCTCCACCGCTCGATCCAGGAGGTAGAAGAGGGCCTGGAGCACCACATGGTTCCCTGTCTTGTTGGGGTGGTGAAGCTTGGCTGTGTACAAGGCAATAGAGGCCCCCGATGGGTCCCGGACACTCTGGAGTAAAGGACACAAACAAACAAACGTGTAAAAAGGAGCAAGCTTACACCAGCTATGAACTCAATGTGAACAGCTTATTACTTTTTCACTACCAGTAAAAGTTCCCTGTACTGAAGTGAAGCATGTGTTAGCACCTGGGAAATTCTCTAATACAGATCGCCTGGACGAGCCTGATAGTGTGGGGGGCACCTGGAGCTGAGAACTGTGTGCCTCTTGATGTGAAGCAGAAATGCTTCCTGTATACTGTTTTTTATTAAAAGGTACACAACAAATGGATGTGAGCCAGTGACCAGACATGTGGTACCACTTTTAGAGCCCATGAATAAGGCAATCAGACACAGGCACTGTACTCAACAAATCAAAAACTCTCACTTTTGATTTTCTTTTATGTTCACTTTTTTCCTGCATCTTACATAAATCCCTTGGATTTTGTCATTCAGTGCCTGAAACATGCTGTCTACAAAGAAGTTTAATCAGTTGACTGAATGTGTTTTTAGCAGCGTGGTTGGTTTTAAATTTGACAAAAAGATTGCCAAATGGATTCCATGAAAAAATGTAGAGTGAATTATGACCACAGGGGGGCACTTTGGTTCATATGCTAGCAGCTGGCATAATGCCAAAAAGGGCTGTCAACAATTCAGTAGGAGGAGCGCTTCTTGACAATAATAATGACACCAATTCTAGCAGACCTTATTTTTCCAGAGAGACAGAGAACATCTCCTTCCAATATCAAACATTATCAGTGTGTGGGGCTGCTTGTATATGAGAACTGAAGGGTCTTCACCTAAATACAAGCTGACCAAGGACGCTCCGGAACCTTCCTTTGTAAGCAAATAAGCCTGTGTTCTCTGACATGGGGCTAAAAATACCTCGGACAGGATATGAGGCCTGCCGCTGAGGCTAGAGAAGTCCAACGTCAGACAAGAGGATGTGCAGGATCAATGCCACTGTGGCATGTAACTGGGGGAGGACGGAAGGACGCAAGGCCAGAGAGAGGGAATGTGCAAGTGTGTATGTGTGTTTGGTGGCGTTTCATGGTTGTAATTTGGCTGACAAAGGCTAATTTGAACTGGCAATGGGAAGCTGCTTGGTTTAAGGGTCAGGAAATCAATATCTCACAGTGCTTAATTGCTTCTGAGGATCCAACATTCCCTATGTAAGAAGCTCACTTTTTTGTTTGGTGGATGTGTAGGGGATACATGTCTATAAACACTGTCTCTTACCAACACAGTGAACTTGCCGCTGAGCAGCTCTGAACGTAGAGGTTCTTCCTGTGGCTGGAGTCTGACAATTCCTTCTTTTAGACGCGTCTCCTTAAGAAAACAGATCACAGCAGGTACAGTCAAGGCTTTGATGTGACTAAAACAGACAGTCACTTTGAGGTGAATTTGTTTCTGTGAGCAACACTAGTATACCCATAACAGTCCAGAAAGCGGGACCCGTCCCTTTGATGCCACTCACAAGGTTTAGTGGCTGTTTTTTCTTGTTCTAATTGAGGGACTGAGGTTAGAGAGGTAGTTTTTTCCATTTATGCTTTTCATATATTGTTTAATTATGTTTCTGTTATGTAGTCCTTTGAGACTAACTTTGATTAAAAGTTATTACAACAAATCAGTGTTAGGTGGGCCTCTGCACCCAGAGGAACAGGCACCCATCTCTAAAAATACCATTAATATTGTTTTCATATTAGATGGTTAATTTTCACATAGTCTAAATTGTTTCAGAGGCTTGAGATTACATATGTGACTTTTGTTTTAGTAGTGATAACTGAAAGTGAAAAAGGTGGGAGAGAGAATAATGAAAATCACAATTCTGAATGGATGTGCTATGCACCATAGCCCGTTAAATCACGAGAGCATCCATACTCCCATTATCTTAATTGGAGAAAGGAACTTAACAGAACTTCACATATCAGTTTTCCAAAAGCTTTCTTTAAAACCTGCAACTGGAGGCATCGGCCTCTCAAGACTGAAGAATGTTTCATCCTGTTAAAACAAAGCCAAACATTTTGACAAGCCAAATCATGACCCTGGCAACCAAGATACTCTTAACTGTCAAGAATGTGTCAACTTCATTGGAGAAAAAAAAAGAAACAACACATTTCAACTTTCTTACATTTGTGGTGCTTAATGATTTATTATGTGCTCTGTTTCATTTTTCAGAGACAGAGCAAAGTTTAGTTGAAAGTACTCCACAGTGCAAAATTGAAGAGAATTGATTTTACTCACGAAATGCACTCTCAAGACCACCTGAGCCGACCAGTCATTTGCTTTGAATCCCAGATTGGCTTGGTTGTTTGTATTTTTTCCCCAACTAAACAAGCACCTCACTGGAAACTTTCCCTCTTTAGTTCCCCCTTACAAATCACTTGCACCAAACCTCTGTCCTGGCACTGATGCAGCACTAAACCGAGTTAAATGAACTGTGGCATGGCGGGGGAGACTAATCCCTCACAAAGTCACATTCAAAGCATTCATAAATGAAACAAATTTATGCAGGCCAAGTATTCATTGCTGAAATAAGACCAACCTTGGCGATTAAAGAGGCTTTGCTAAGGTAGGTGGTAAAGTCTTGCCACGTCTCGAAGCTATTCAGGTCATTATAGCTGGTGCAAAGCATTTTGGAACTTTCCATTTGCTCCAGTGGATAGATTGGAGCAGGTAAGTCCAGTTTTGAGTGAGATTATATCATTTTTATATCAACCTAAGGCATGTTAAAAATCGTTCAGAATAAAAAGTAACTGCAGTACAGAGAATTTAGGGGAAAAATGAGACATCATAATCCATAACTTCCTTGTATTTATTGTGTGGCTCAGAGGAGAAGGTCTTGATTAATATCTGGATGTGTTTTCATATCATAAAATTAATGAGGATGGTCACTGAGTCCTACTGTCTGATCCACTAGTCCTGCCCTCGAGGATTCATCCTGTTCGTTTCATCTCATAATTTTGCGGTTTGATGGTAATATCACCAAGGTCACCAACTGCTATTTCAGTGACATTTGGTAAGCAGCAATCTTTTCTCTGCTATGTCTGATTATGTTCTGCCCTAAGTGAATCCTTAAATGCTTCTCATCTTGTCCCCAGTTGCTCCTAGTTTGCAGAAGCCACCATCTTTCTATCACATCTGTTTTAAGTGTATGGGATTCATGATGCAGTGCATGTTTTACATTTGGGCCTGCCTCACTCCACACTTGTCCTCAGGGAAATAGTCAGGACAACACAAAGCAAACGGAAAATAATGAAGAAAAAAGGAGAAAAACAGTTAGGTTCATTAAAGAAATGATTGGATGTTGCATGCCAAAGCTATTTTGGCTCACTACCTGGAGGACATTTTAGTCATTAAGTCCGGCAAAACAAAATGTTGGATTCCTCATTCGCTCTATCATAACCTTAAACATAATGATAAATGATCTTTTATTATAAAAATACAAAAAGGTATTTCTTGATAATCTTACAGTTATTTGGTAAACTGTGTAACCCAACATGCTGCTTCTTGAAATATCCCCCCAGTGTATGATTCAGTGTGTGTGTGTGCTTGGCCTGGGCTTTTTGGTGCATCTGCTTAGGCCATCTCTTGCTTGGCTCGGCCTTCTGAAGAGATCTGTTCAATGAAAAAGGCCTTGTGTTGCAGAGACAGACATATTGAGAGGCTTAGAGCTCTTGCTGATTAGAGATGGCTCCACATGATGCCCAATGGATTGAGCTGCATCTGAATATAAATTCGAAATGTTTTTTTTAATCACCATATGTACATGTTTGTCCTCCCATTTCATTTTGAAAACGATTGATGCCACTCTTGGTCCGGCAGCATTTAAAATGTCCTACACCGAGTGCAGCAGACACAATAAAAACAACACCGGATGCAAACACAGGATGTAACAAAATATTTTGTGAACTTTTGCAAAAATAACTGTCTTTGTACAGATAAAGTCCTTTGAAATGGTGGCATCAGCTCTTTCTGGGAGATGTCTGAGAAGCACTTTGCTTGCAGTGGCATTATACATACCAGCTACCCTGACCAGCACCATTTCTGATAGCCCAATGTACAACTGACTATGCAGAAATAATGGCTATAACCAGACTAGAGAAAGAGGGATACCTGAAAAGGATTATTGTCATGTGGGTCTCAGATGATATTATGAATCCTAATACAGTTCTGCTTAACATATGCCCACATGGATTAAATTCAGGCTTACCCAAGGGTGAGTAGTTCTGTGGCTGTCATATTAAAGCTCAATCAATTTTCTGATCAATCACAGCACTTGTGGATGCATCATATCCAGAGCGGAGACATGATGCACCCCACAGTCAAAAACAGCACAGAAATGGTCTATGTCTGTTGAACTGTGCTGAGACAGACAAGTTCTACACTTAAAGTTGAGATGACATGAAAAAACTGTGCATCTCACAATATATGCCAAAAAAGATTTCTTTGTATTGTTATATCAGAATACAATCATGTTTTCTTCCTGCAAAGTAAAATATGATGCATGCTTATGTAGGCATGAACCAACTGATTTCAACCCATAATATCATGACATCCACTCATCAATCTTCTGCTTTTAGTGGCACAGGGCTAAGATTCATACCCATTTTTTGTTGTTCAAATACAATTCCCTCCAGCATTTATGTCCCATCTGCACTGCAAAAACTCCTGATTTAACCCATAACTGGAATCTTATATCTAGCAATGAAGTTTTTTTGATCTTCTCCTGAGAATAATGTACATTGCAAGAGCAGATTAGGTAAGATCATTAAGATTATTTGAGTAATCCTTGTCTTTTTTCTTAGTTAGTAAATCTTAGTTATTTTACATGCATATCAAGCTAAATTACTGTCAGATACATTGTTTGAGGCCACATTGTGTCTTTTAAGACTCTTAGCTGTGAGAATTTGTTTCAAGACAACTCAGTAACAAATGTACACAATCATTGCAAAAATTAACTAAATATCTAAATAAAAGAAATAAATAAATCATTTGAAAAGATGCAGGCTAGAAATAAGAGAAATTATCTGCCAGTGCGGTGAGATAATTTCACTTGGTAAGATTTCTTGAAATAAAACATATCTAGGCTTTACAAAAGTGAGATATCTCTTGAAAAAAAAAAGAGTAACACACTCATTCCAAGTACTGTTTTAAGTCAAATAAACTCAATACTAGCTTGTCAACTCCTTTCACTGTTTGTTTCTTTCTTGATTTGAGTGAAAAGATATTAAAACCAGAGGTACTAAACAAAATTATTTTTTTAGAGAGAGAGTTATCATCATTAGCTTTAATTAATGTGTGCTTAATGAAATTAAGCACAGAGAACTGGCATTGTCAACAATTCTTTATTCAACTTAATTGCCTTCTGAAAGATTACAACAACTGAGGGAGAACAGGCAGAGACTCAAAAGCCTGACTCAAAATTAAATTTATTCCCACAACTGTGATTGGGTAGCCATGCCCCGATTAGTTTCACCTGTGTCATGGTCTCTGTGATTCCCCACCTCAGTGCCAGTTCATCTTTGTCCTTAGCATCAAGTATTTCAGTGTTATTTCCTAGCCTTGTGCATTATCTCCTAGTGTGTTTCTGAGCTCTGCTCATTTTCCTGGACTTTGCCTGCGCCTTCTCCTTGCCAGACTTATTGCCTGGTTATTCACCTGCTATATAGACCCCTGCCTGTTACACTGGACCTTGATTTTGCCTTCACTTTACCAGACCTGTTGCCTGAATACTTGCCTGTGACTGTTGTACCTGATATAGATGGAATTTAATTTTATCCGGTGTTGAGTCAGTCCCTTCCTATTCTCCCTCAGTTGTCATAATCTTTCAGAAAGCAATTAAGTTGAATAAAGAATTATTGACAATGTCAATTCTGTGTGCTTGATTTCATTTAGTGTAAATGCTTTGTCTTATTTTAAGACAGAAAAGCTAACAGTGAAATTGACAAGCTAGTATTGAGTTTATTTGACTTAGTGGAGTACTTGGAAAGAATGTTTTACTACTTATTTCAAGAGCTATCTCACTTTTGTAAAGCTTAGATAGCTTAGAAATCTTACCAAGTGAAATTATCTTGCTGCACTAGCAGATAATTTCACTTATTTCTAGCCTGTATTTTCTCAAATCAAGTATATATTTATTTAGATAGTTAATTTTTGCAGTATGTCTATACTGTTTCCCTTGGGAATATGTTACCATACAGAAGTTAGATACTCTTGAAATGCCATTTCATCTGGATTTTAAAACACTATCAGCTGTTCATAGCCGTTGTTAGGCACCATAAGATGTGCGACATTGCCCAACTGCACTCTGTTCTGTGCAGATGCAAACTTTAGCTTGTTGACATCTTGAATGAGTCACACCATGTCTCCTCACCCTGTAGCTGTGGAATAGCTCAATGGCTCTGAGGACATCAAACTTGCGGGCCATGAGGAACTTGACGGCCAGCTCCCAGGACAATGGTGACACTCCATGCTGACTGGTCCACTTGTTGATTTCCTCCAGAAACTGCTTCGTAGCCTGAAACAGACCAAATTGCAGTCACATACATTTTGTATTCCCATAAAGTTAACTTAAGATCAGGAAGGAAGTGAAACTGGGCTTTGAACTTGATATCCTTTGAGGAAGTGCTACATGTATATAGCCTCATAAAATGTGACACCATTTCATGGCATGGTACAAAGTTTAGGGTAGTGTTTCATACAGGACAATGGGGATCCTGTTCAGTGTGACAGTGTTTGTGTATGTACAATTATGGGTATATATATATAAAAAAAAAATAAGGCCATAAAGGGAAGGCAGGCCAACCAAAGTTTTTCTCATTTATTTTCACTCTTATCTTAGGGAATTTTTCATAGCAACAATAATGTGACAAAAATTTCATATACAACAGGTGTGGCTAACGAGGAAAAAAGAACTGCAAAACAAAACAGGAATAACATGTAAACTCTGGCGCTTGGGTTGACTGGAACAAGGCAAAAGAATTTTGGGGAAGTGAGGACATTTTGGCCAGTAATGACTTTCAAAAGGGAACTTGACATTACTGGTTAGGATTGGACCAATGTCCAACCCCCGATCCTGTATATACAGTGAATACACAAACATGACAGGTAAAGCAGTTGGGCTACTAGTGAACTGGTTATCTATGATGTGTCAAGGCACATCAATTGACCACTTAATTCTTCATGAGCAAAACATTATTTGGTAGCAGGATTTTTTAAAGAGTTCTTTCACATTTTGCATATCTCAAAATTTGACATGAATGCCTCTTATCTTTCACATAACAGTGAATGAGGAAGGTGAACACAGAAAAACCTATATAGAAGTAGAGATCATAATAGACCCACCTTACACTGTTTCAACTATAGTCCCAGTTAATTTAAGGCCTGATAGCTTTCAAAGTAAAAAATGGCCTTGTTACAGCTTTTATTTTGGAGTTGCTCTCTCCTTTGTCTTATCAAAAAAAAAAAAAAAAAAAAAAAAAAGGTAAGGTTAAAGGTAATCGAGTCATTGTGGTCAGGACACCTCAACTTTGGAGCAATTCAGTACAGGTAATACATTCATCTAACTGTGCCTTCTCTTAAGAGTCAACTGAAAACTAATTTTAACTAATTTACTTTGAATTACACCTCCTGTTATATTAGGGTGTTTTTGTTTTTTGTCATTCCTTTGCACATCTGTTTGAATTGTGTATAGGTGTGTTTTCATTATGAGCTGTGAAGCTCTTTGTACTCTGTAATAAAAATATATAGAAATTCTAAAAAAAAAAATAGTTTATTTATTCATTCATTTAATTTTGATCCCCTTCACAGACCAAACAAGTCTCCCTAGAGCCACCTAACCATACACTTACACACCATATTAAAGTCATGATGATGATCATCATCCTCTGCACCTTCAACCCACCCGTTTGCAATACTTACTCATTTGCTCCAGAAATTTACGAAACAAATGTCAATATCTACAACATGTAAATATCTTAATAGCAAGCAGATCGTTCCAATACTATTCAGAAAATTTAAAAAAAGATTGAGAAAAATGATGGTGTTGTGTGCATATGGTGTGCATATAAACTTCTAAAAATAACCAGTCAAATTTAGTATGTTATCTCACACCACAAATCACATATATATCTGCTTTTAATAATCTTGGAAATAGCTTCTGCATTAAGTCAGCCAAAATTCATTTCAGGACCATTCTGTGCCACCTCCATCCCCCCCTCCCGGGACAGTTATCAAGTCTGCAACCAGTGGACCATCAAAAGGCGACAGAGGAGGCAATGAAAGCTCACGCTCAAAGCAAAGGGGTTCTGCTTCTCTGGTCAGGCACAGCAGCGGTAGGGCATGCATGGGAGACAGGAAGTCAGGTTGTGGGAGTCCACAGCTCTTCAGGAATACAAAACGATCACTGATCCTGTAAGACAGGATGCCACTGTCTCTCCTCAGGAAAGCCAGGGCTTTCAGAGACAACTGGGTCTGCAGCTTAGGGTCTGTTCAAATGGCTTAACATGCAAAGGGTGAAGGATGATTACGCCAAGCAGGGCTGGGCTGAGATCATTTCATTCTCCATTCTCACAATCTGAAGCATTGGCTATTCTTTTACTGATCTTTGCAACACATCTAAGGTTTGATCTCTGATGTTTTCAAGCCAGTCCCCAAATTTCAGCATCAACAAATGGCTTCTGAAAAATTAAAAACAAAAAAGTTGACTTCTCTTAATTAATCTTTGTGACCACAAATTAATTATGACCCTTGCTACTACTATGATGCCATAATGACCTTGGAGTATGTTTCATTCTGGCAATGGGTAGAATAAACATGACATAGTAGGCTCAATTAAAATCTCCATCTTGATCACAGTTCTCCATCACAGTTAAGGCATGGATAGAGTATGCTGAGTTTAAGCATACAGATCTACAGAGTAGATGCAAGTGAAAAATGTACTGAGAAATGTAAGTGGGGAAAAAACATGTTTAAATGGAAAGTTTCCATTTCATTCAACATCTTACTCAACTTGACAAGTGGCAAGTCAAAACATCAGATGCTAAACATCTTATATGTAAACATCAGTTTGAGCTGGTTTTTCCCTTTTCCTCTGATCATAATTTTTTTTTTTTTTTTTTTTGGGTGGGGCGGTGGGGGGACGTTTTTCTTGTTCAGAAGAGGCAAAATTGAAAAAGCTCTTTTTTCAAGCACAATAACTAATATTCTGTGGATCAACAAAGTCAGTGTAACTCTGTTACTATGACAGAATCAGTCATGTTCACGAATACACTCCTGATCAAAATCTTAAGACCAGTTGAGAAATTGCAAGAATTTACATTTTGCACTGTTGGATCTTAAGAAGGTTCTAAGTAGAGCTTCAAAATGCAAAAAAGAAGAAATAGGAGTGAGACAAAAAAAAATTTGAGTAAGCAATTTATTGCAAACAACCATTAAACTGAAATAGGCTGTTCATCAGCTGATCAAAAGTTTAAGACCACTGCCTTTAAAAGCCCAAATCTTGGCAAAAATGTGGATTCAGTGTCATTTTCTGTCAGGTGTCCACACTGTCATGACCTCCTGATGGCAAAGGCAAAAACGCTTTCTTGTTAATCACCTCAAAAATTCGTTTCGGCATGCTTGATGCTAGTGTTTCCAGGAGGCTAGTGGGAATGTTGCTCCAAGTGGCGAAGATGGCTTCATGGAGGACATCCACTGTCTGGAATTGGTGTCCATTTCTGTAAACTTCCCTTGCCATCCAATCCCAAATGTTCTCAATTGGATTTAGATCAGGGGAACACGCAGGATGGTTCAAAAGAGTGATGTTATTTCTCTGGAAGTAGTCCTTTGTCAGGCGAGTATTGTGAACTGCAGTGTTGTCCTGTTGAAAACCCCAGTCATTACCACACAGACGATGGCCTTCAGTCATGAGGGATACCCCCTGCAACATCTCCACATAGCCAGCTGCCGTTTGACGCCTCTGCACAACCTGAAGCTCCATTGTTCCATTGAAGGAAAAAGCCTCCCAGAGCATGATGGCACCCCCTCCACTGTGCCATGTAGAAAACATCTCAGGTGGGATCTCCTTGTCATGCCAGTAACGTGGGAAGCCATCAGGACCGTCAAGGTTACATTTTTTCTCATCAGAGAATAAAACTTTCTTCCACCTTTCAATGTCCCATGTTTGGTGCTCTCGTGCAAACTCCAAATGGGCAATTTTGTGCCGTTGAAGGAGACGAGGCATTTGAAGACGTTTTTTGTTCTTAAAACCCTTCTCTCACAGATGTCGTCTGGGACAGTGTAGATACCTGACAGAAAATGACACTGAATCCACATTTTTGCCAAGATTTGGGCTTTTAAAGGCAGCGGTCTTAAACTTTTGATCAGCTGATGAACAGCCTATTTCATTTTAATGGTTGTTTGCAATAAATTGCTTACTCAATTTTTTTTTGTCTCACTCCCATTTCTTCTTTTTTCATTTTGAAGCTCTACTTAGAACCTTTTTGAGATCCAACAATGCAAAATGTAAATTCTTGCAATTTCTCAACTGGTCTTAAGATTTTGATCAGGAGTGTATGTATGGGACAGTCCAAAGGATCAACACATCTGGATTCCTGAATTGTGTGGTATTGCCCTTTAACAGGCAATACACCATTTCTTTTTAACACTGATCCTCTGCTCTTTGTCGTTGCAGTGTGAAGCCTTAATCCTCCGGTGCGTGCCAAAGACAACTTCCTGTCAGATTGCTGTCAGGTACACTCGGGTTTCCAAGATTTCATTGGTCTGACAGCTGCTTGTTCTCTCTTAGCCTTTTAAGGAGAGCCTGCCAACTCCAGGCAGTGACCCTCTGTTCCTTGAGAAGCCAGTCTTGTTTGGTTTTTCTGCACTAGGGGCCATATCCGCAAGAGTGGAATTTGAGCAGGGATGGACAAGTTTGTTTTCATGATAGTGCACCAGAATTCAGTGGAAGGCTCGCTGCGGAGGAGTGACTTATTGAATTCCTCAAGGATGCATAAATATTTGCCTAACTTATTTTATTCTGATATGGCAGGAGCATTTTCTCTCAGAGTTTTACATTATTAGTTTGAAAGCACTTAATTCTGGCTTACACTGTTTCATGCAAGTCCAAATAGACTAAAGCGTTCTTGTAAATATCAAGGACTCCACACTACATAACTCACCAGGCTTAATGTTCCTCTATCTTTGTCTGGTTCAGTGCTCCCTGCAGCCTCAGTCGGTTGTCCTGACATACTGAGTGTGCATCCCTCTTCCCAATTAAGCTGAATTACATAATCCTTTTAGCTGTGGCAGCTGTCGTATATTGCTTGGGGTTGTTCATTGATGCTGTTGACAATGGCTGTCAATACCTTATTGATTAGGTTAGCTATGGTGAGGGCTTGCTGTGCCGGCAGCCAATGGAAGAGGCTGGGAATCCTGCTCAGATGCATGGCCTCTGGGAGTGTCATGGTATCATAATGTAACACTGAAGGTGCCCACCTGATACAAGCTCACAACTGTGCCCATACTGTTTGACATAGAGGGCTATAAGGGACAAAGAATAAATTGAATGGAAATGGGAATGTGATGTTAATTGCAACGCGCAGTCATGGAAATATAACAAACAAGCTTTAGTTTCTCAGGTTTTTCTGCCAATAAAGTGCCACTTTAACACCTCCAGTTTGCTTGCAGCCAAAAAAAAGTGAGTTTACTGACATTACTGTCTGTAGGTTTACATGCCTCACAAAGTATAAAAATTGACCTTCAGACATTTAAAAATTCCTAATAATTTCAGAACACATAGCAGGTACTTACATTTTATTTACATGCATCAATAAGAAAGTCAAGTCCTGCCAAAGGCCTGTGAATATTTGAGCAATGATGTTTACAACTTTTCACTAACAAAGTTACTACTGATTAAGAGGTGGACTTTTTATTATCAGCCTGCATTTGTGAGTATAATTCTTGAATACATGAAAGGCAACCTTTGCTCTTAACCTTTGGAGTTTCAAATCCCCATTAAAGTAGCTACTGTTTTGCCTTTGTAGAGCAGTATTCTCGTTTGACATTATACAACAGTATAACTATATGATATGAGGCCAATACAAACCAAAGTAACAGAGTGTGCAATATATAGATATATAGATATATATCTATATATTGCACACTCTGTTACTTTATCTATCTATCTATATATCTATCTATCTATAGATATATATCTATAGATAGATATATATCTATATATCTATCTATAGATATATATCTATATATCTATCTATAGATATATAGATATATCTATCTATCTATCTATCTATATCTATCTATATAGATAGATATATCTATATAGATATATTTGCACTATGTGTGTATATATATATATATATATATATATTTTGTATAATATGTTTATCATATAATGTGTATATACTGTACATTTGTATTTAATACACTGCTAAGCACTTCTGGTTGGATGCTAACTGCATTTCGTTGCTCTGTACTTGTGACATGTGCAATGACAATAAAGTTGAATCTAATCTATCTATCTATCTATCTATCTATCTATCTATATATATATATATATATATATATACATACACACATATATATATATATATATATATACATACACACACACTGTTCTATATTGTTCAAACACTTCTGTATAATAATTTTGGTGTGACTCCACCTACAGCCTGGACCCTTGTGCGCGTTCTCATCCCATAATGCTCCATTCAGCCTTCTTTTTGCAGCAAATACTCATAACATTGCTACATCTGATGCTGGTACTCAACATCCCATTTGTCTCCAGCTACTTCTAACTGTAACTGGTTGAACCCTGCCTGAGCTGAGGTGTAGCTGACTGCATTCATGGTGACTGGGTTATTTAGCATGCCATTTCCTGCCCTGCTCTTCTAGAACCATATGATACACAATTTTGCTGTGTGAATTAATGCCAAAAAGAAAATGTTGATTGTGTGTGGCAAGGAATTATACGGCAGTGCTGATTTGTATGTTCATGTTGAGCTGCTTTCACATATGAACATTGCACAATATTCAGAGAATCAGGTGTGGACTTTCCACACATGTAGCACAACAGCAGACTGTCCATGTCAGATGCGTTCACTCCTACAGGAAATACTTTGTATGCTTTAGGCAAGGGGTGGTGCCTGGGTGGAGCGAGCAGGCAATACTTATACATAAACAATATAGAGAGGCAAGCAGAGGAGAGTATGAAGCAGCTACACTCCACGCATGAAGATCCCACTGGAAAGAGAAAGCTGCAGCGCCTACTCGCTCGCTGTGCCTGTCCCGGACAATTTCCTGCTCTACTCACACATGGACTCAGCAGCACATTTTGCGCACTTAATACTAGGCAGCTGGGAGGACAAAGTGCACAACAACTGATGCGGATATTTGTGTTTACACATACAGCTCCTCCGGCTAATGTCAGTATAAGCTACAGAGTTCAGTGCATGTGTGAAAGGGGCTTTGGAGACATGACCCAAACTAATCTTGCTAATAAGCCTTATAAACCAGATTTTGATTAATGGTTAATGAGCATGGGTGAATGAATTCATGCACGACTCCGCATGAAGAAAAGAGGCTAAGGAAAATGGTGCATGTTACAATGTCATGATGACAGTATGATTCACCAGACAAGCTAATGCATTTGATAAACCCAGTTAAAAATAAGGATTTTTTTAATTTATTATTACTCTTGAGTACCATATTCATCATCTATTATCATTTGAGAGTTCCAAACAGTCACTTACTGTAATAAAAATTGAGTTTTAGGGGCTGCATTTTCTACAGTAATCCATTCCAGCAGGGCTGGGTGGGCTTTAGGTTCCCTTGTTGGCTGACAATATTGTCGGGACCCTGATAAGATCAACCAGCTGTCCAACGAAGTGACAATATCCTGCTTGTTGGAGCTGAAATAGCTACTTGTCTTACTAGCACTGCAACGATATGCTAGTAAATGTTTTCATGGCTCACATTACTGTAGAGCTCACTAATAAAAAACTTTCACTTTGGAGGCTTGTAGTAGTAGAGCTGATGTGACAAAGTCCACATCTGCCACCATCACCAGCTAAAGCTTGAAGCACTTTGCTAGTCCTCCTTCTAGAATGGTAGATTGGTAAGATAATCCTTAGTAAAATGGTGGAACAAAATCCAAAATCCGGGAACAAAACACAATGAGTGTGCCTTTTTACCCAGCTAATAGTTACTGTTAATACTACTGGAGGATAACAGCTGTTGAAGGGTCAGTCAAACGGGGGCTGGAGGAATAAAAACTGAGTTTGTGTTCTGATTGGATTGCTCGAGTCTTAGGTGTCAAAGTAATTTTTAATTCCCAACAAAACCTCATGGGACTCAGGAGAAATGAAGTGAAAGGCCTCTCTGAAGATTCTCAGTTTCAAGATGTTTGACCAATGATGACCAAAAAAAGGAAAAATTACATAGTTTTCTTAGTTGATGAAACATAAAAATATATATCACTTAAAACTGTATGTAGCACAACCACATCTCTAGCTTTACAGGCAAGAAAACTTTGCTGCATCTTCTTGCTAGCTTTCAACACAGTCCACCAGGGCGACCACTTTCCACTTTACAAACTATAATGAAGTTCCTTCGTGAAAATGGAAAACAGTCCAATCAAATAGATCTTTTAATTGCCCACTCAATAATAGTTGCAAACCATTAATGCCAAGCTCAAATGAAGTGAGAACACTTAAGACAAAAAAAAAACAAAACAACAACAAAAAAAAAAAACAAAGCCAAACTTCTCAAACCTAAAATGTTGTTTTTCTACATCATAATTAGTTGTCGTTGTTCATAGACTATGGTAGTGTTTCCTTTCAAAAGTTACACCATTAACATTAAATGCCTATCAAAGGATGAGATGGATAATTGGAATTCAAGAACAGAGAAGACAACAGCTCAAAACCCCATTACTGTATCTATGTCCCTCATGAAAACAGGAAGTTCACACTACAGTCAAATACAGCATTTGATCTACCCAGCCTTAACATGACGTCAGAAGAAAATGGCTGCCATGTGAATGTGGTCTTTAAGCATTTAATTTGATGGCTGAGTTGCATAGAATGTAGTATACCTTTAACAGGTTTTTTATTATCACCAACTATAATACATTGCCTCTGCTGCCATCACATCTGATGCTGCATTCACTGGAACATGGAACTTCCATCTTGTAAATTTTCAGCCAGAGACAAAATTAGTTCATGGTGTCAATTTTAGGGAAACATGTATGTTTATAATTCAGTGCCCCCTTCCCATGAACAGTGTTGTCAATGATACAGTGAAATATTTCACTGCCTTTGACTGAACTGTGAACTTCCTGTTTTCAAGATGGACATAGATATGGTAATGGGGTTTTGTTGTCTTCTCATAATGAAATTCCAATTATTCGTCTCATTCTTTGATTGATGTGATGGTAATGGCTTAACTTTTGACAAAAAAATATATCATGGTCTATGAATAACTACAACTAATGATGATGTAGAAAAACAACATTTTAAGTTTGGGGGCGGTCAACTTTCACTTTGGGGGCGGTTCAAAAAGGCCTTCAGGACGATCCCAGGATGGTGGTGAAAAAAAAAAAAAAAAAAGTCAGTCTCGAGCCCTGACTGCTGTTGCCAAGTGAGTCGGTCCCATTTGGCAGGAATCAATACCAAAACAGGAAGTCAATAACGTCACTCACTCCCTATTCCCCACTTTCTTGCTCTCTACTGCTTCCTGGGAGTAGACATAACATGCTCTTTAAAGCACATGATGGGAATGCACACGCATGCACACACACACGCGCACACACACTCGCACTCAAACACATATACTCCCCCTCCCCCCAGTCTAGTGGAAATGCTTTTAACAGCTGCCTTTAGAATGAAGTTCCACCATACTGTTGTGGACTCCCAAGACACACACGCACACACACACACACAGTTTCCACCCACCATCTCACCCCCCACAAGGCTAGAGATGTAATAAGGGCGTCCGGTGCCCTAGCGGGGCCCTGGCCTACTCAGGAAATGAAGTAGCCAGATAAGGCTTTCTGCTGGCCAGATGATGAGTAGTCAGGGGGAAGAGCGACACTGTCAGCCCAGAGAGAGTGGCATATGCCGCACAGAAGAGGAAGAGGAAAAAGAAGAGAATTATGAAAAAAAAAAAAAAAAACAAGTGGCAAAAGGATAACTTGTCCAACACACTGACCCCTGTATGTTGGCAGTACATTTGGGAGTAAATGGGATGGTTTACAGGAATAATACCAGCTCAGTTTGCTGCTTTGATTTGAATGTTTTCTTACTCGGCAGACTGTTAATACCACTAGCTTTCTATGGTCAACTTAAATGGACGGAAACCAAAGCAGACTAACTTTTACTATTAATTTGTATTTGGTCTGTATAGGAACAGTCATCCAGGTATACCTACAATCAACCTGATTTCATCGCTGCAAGAGTCAATGTCCCGTGCTCCATTTCCTCTCACAGATTCTGAGTTCACAAAGCTTTATCCATTATAACATTCTTCATAAGTTATTCATTGCTTTCCTCAGAAGGCCTATGCAACACACTGAGGCTCTAATGCTGGAGCTCAATAATACATGACTATTATGGGATTTTTGCCAGCAAGAGAAATAAGAATACTGCAGCCCAAGTTTCATTTTGACCACTTCTACTGATAAATTCTTCATATGCAGGGTGCAGTGGAAGGTAAAGCCACCTAAACTCGTTTTAGCAGCTTCACAGGCTGAAATACATCTTTATGACAGAAATTCAAAGCTAGGCTATACACTACAGCAAGTAATAAAACTGATATAAGTTGCAGTAAAGTGATACTAAAAAAAAAAGAACTGTTACGGTATACTTGATATTTGTTAACATTTGCTTTGTGGTGGTTAGGTAAGGTTATAATTTACCTCCACATCACTGTTTGCCTGACAGCATTTAGCCCAAGTTTTTACTGCATTACCCGACCAGCCAAATCTAGAAGCAGACGGCATTTTAGACTTGACTGAGCAGCTTTCCAAACGTATACACCACCATAACTGGACTCATTTGAACCCTGAAATTAACATTTTACACCGGAGGAGGCTGGTAAATCGACGGGGCCTGTTTCGCAACACTGGAGTCCAACCACTGGAGCGGAACTTGCAGTGATGCAACGAACAATAATGCGCCAGAAATCGATACAATATTTCCGCTCTGCATTTAGGACGATTTCGCAACAACTGCACCATTGCACACGGCGATTCCCACTAACAGCGGTGCGCACAAGCAAAGCACAGGCCAAATACCTCCAGGTAGGGCTGTAGTTTAAATATTTAGGCGGTGTCACGGTGAAGAAAGGTAACGATTAAGATAGTTAGGGCCTACCTGTTCTTCCTCCGCCGATAAACTGGCTGCCATCGTCTCTCCGTTGTCGGTATCACCTTTATCAGGATGTGCTCTTCTCATCAAGTGGGAAACACGGAGATTTTTGTTTTGACTGTCTGCCCCTCGTGTAAAAACTGGGTTTAGGGGTTGTCCCTCTCTCTCTGTCTCTCTCTAAGTTGAAGGCATTTGAAACGATGTAGATATAGCTGAATGTGTATTTTTTCCACCCCTTCGTGATGTAGTCTAGTTTGAGTGCAAGACACGCAGGCCAGTTAGCCCGAATCTGCCCAGCCAAAACTACACGAGAAAAATCGCTGATGTTGTGTCAAATTTCGCCGAACAGGAGAAGAAAAAAAAAAAAAAAAAAAAAAAAAAAAAAAACAGCATTCAGTGGCTAGACGTGGCTTTGCGACGGACTCGATGCTGGCTGGGTTTTAACCATGGTCTACCGCTCATCCAGTGTGTGTGATGTTAAGGCTGCTGGTCACTGAGGCATCCACGCCATGAATTGCAAGTTTTTTATCCCTGAACGTCGCCTTTATATCGTGAGGCAGCCAGCGGCAGCACCATGCAGTGCGAGGTGGTTTCTGTATGCTGCTCTACCCCCTGGTGGTTAACTCCAGAAAACGACCAAAGCCTCACGACCTCCGCCTTCATTCATAAAAATAGGCAACAAAACAGGAAAATCACCATTTTGAGTGTCAGCTTTTGGGAAAGATGTTCATGCGGGCTGCTGAAAATTGTCCATAATAAAAACAAACGTAGACAGATGCACTTGTTCCTATTTGTGCCAACTCACCACCATATAGGCCTACCAGTATTCTTAATACTTGATTTGGTGCCTCTGTGGTGACCAGTAGTTTATGGTGACAATTTAAACTGCTTAAATAGAAACACTATAATATTCTTGCAGAGTTACTTTGGCTGTAACAGTTACCTATCTAAGGTTATTGGTGCATCCAAGCCCTGAGCTGCTCTTTGGACCAAAACACCACTGCACTTGTGAAAAAAAGCAAGGCAACAAATTAGACTGGAAAGTATTGGGCTTGGCAAAGGATGGTAGTTAAGTTCATTGGAACAACACTCGAGACATAAATAGCCCTTAAGGGAAAAGAACAACTCTAATCATATAATGATCTTTCCAGGAATATTATATCCCTGGGAAAAAAAAAGAAAACCCTGAATCATGAGTGCCACAGACACACTTGCAAGAATATGATGGCGATATTTCAGGACACCTCAGAGTTCAAGGCTAGAGTTGGCTTGATTGATAAATTATTGATCTTTATGTTTTGAAATGTATTTTTTAAGACTAAAAAAAAAATAAGAGGTGTTTGTAGTGCCAAACAGAAACCAAATGTAAATTGTATTTATTTTACAATGGTTGTTAAGATTTCATTGTAAGAGCTGCCTCTCAAACGAGCTGCAGATTTTACACAATAAACTACCTGGATAAAAAAAAAAGGCAAACACTACATTCAGATTGGTTTTTTTTTTCATTATTCATATTTATTCAATTCTCTGACCTGCAATGTTTCTGTAACAAAACACGGGGAATGAGATATTTACAGGCTATTGATGTTTACTTATTTTCCACAAATAACAAGATCCCATAATAACTGTAAATGATGAGGCGTGAGAAAGTCTGTGTTGGAGAGCAAGGGAAAAGGGAGTGGACAACAATAGACTTCCTGTCAACCAGCTGACGTATGGGATCATTTGGGAAAATGTGATTGGCAATCCATAAGCCCTGCCCACTTAATGTGGTAAACCTGGGGGGAAAAAAAGAAACAGCCCTCCTCGCAGTCCTTATTTTATTGCATTAAGGATTTAGAGATGAAGTGCTGAGTTACCTCAGTGGGGCCTACAAGAAACACTACAGAGAGATCCAGTCATGTAGAATTTTCCAGAAACACCTTCAAAACCAGTATGATGTGCTTTACTGTACGATGCCACTATTCATCACAAACTACCCTGAGTCTGATGTGCTCTTTACACTAGTAAGTTGAAAGTCACTACAGGTTTCATGTAAAAACTGCAGCAAAATCCAGCTGATTATGGTTTGTGTAAACATCATGGACCCACAAATGAACAAATGTACGGTATGTTGATTTCAGATTTGGGTTGTCTTACATGGTAAACACTGGTAACGTCTTTTGAAGAACTGGGTATTTTGTTAACCAGCCAGGCTAAACTTTTTATGCCTGACAGGTGCTGGAACAGTTGCAGGAGAAACAGTGCCGTTTTTCGTAGAAGTCTTGTGACAAGTTTTTCACAGAGATCACACTGACCTTCGGTAACCTTAAGAGTGTGAGTGTGTGTGTGTGTGTGTGTGTAGGAGAGAGCGCACTCTGCAATGTGTGACTGTGAACTGACAGGTGCACAGTTCCTGGAAAGCGATTGAGGATGACTAATAACTAAATTCTTGCTCTTTACCACATGCCTGATTTTGCACTCAACAGCCTTCTCAGTTATGAGGTGACCCAATATGAGATAAAAACAATTGACTGTGCTGCATGTCTGCATTTCCCATCCAATTTAAGACCTCCATCATTCCCTGCCTAAAATATAAGTTTACAGGACTCAAATCATTTGGGCTTATTGCACAACCTAAACATTTGCATGTGTTGACCACCAGAAGGTTGAAAGTTCAATTGAATCCTAAAACAAAAATTGGAATTGCTATTTGAAGTTAAACTGGTACAACCCATACAAACACTGTTCCAACCCACAAGTAATGATGTGGGCTAACTGATCTCATTTCCTTGTCTATTCTACATTTAGACAGAACTGAAATCTCTCTGAAAAGCGGCGAGCAAAAGCAGATATGATCACCCTCTGTGATATTTGATCTACAGCCTTTAAAAGAATCATCCACCCTGAGATACTCTTACACTGTTATGTTATCGAGCTGTAATACTCTGCAGTTTGTAGCTGTAATTTGTGATGAAGTGTGGTAATTTACTTTTTTGGGGGTATACCCATGTCTTCAAAATCAACCTTTTCTACTTCTGTTGAATTGAGTGATTTCCTACATTTCCCATAATGACTTTCAACAACCCCCAGAGAACAAACATGAACTTGTTCCATTCCTCACTGTGTAGGTAGAAGGAGAAATCACCATAGCACATTAGAGGGGGAGGTTTTCTAGTTTAAAAGTGTGTTGTGCTCATTACCAAAAACACAACATGTTTTGGGGCTGCACTGCGTTATCTTAATGAAGACCAATGACAGTGGAAAAATTGGCACCTCTGCCTTTTGCATTTGTCCCTGTATGACTGTGAAATGACAGTGCAAAATGGTGAGTCTATAATGAAGCCCGACGGACTGGCAACAAAAGCTGATGTTCATCACTGATATTTGAGATAGCTCACACACCACTGATATCAAACTCTATTGTAGCTTTGCTGGAAATGTCTCAACGTGATGTCATCTCAAAAAAAAAAAAAAAAAAAAAAAAAAAAAAAAAGTTTAGAAACATGGCATATCACCATTTGCTTCCAAAATGTCAGCTTCCTCAAGACTTATAAAAATAAATAAGATCAAGTTACGTTCCTTCCTAACAAGCACTGATTACATCTGGAACTAGTAACCTATGACAGTGTTGGTAGGTGTCTTTTGGCAAGGGATGTGCTGGCAAAAGCCACTGAAACTATAGTCACAACTAAGGCAAGGCACATTCACATCTTTCCTGTTGACAGCCAATTTCCAGCTAGGGCTTCACGGTTACGCAAATGGTACAATAAGCTTGCTGCAGAGGGGAAGACACTCATGAATTCTGCTGATCAGGGCTGGTATCAGCAGTATGAGTCATGTTGTGACGCTAACCAAATGCTGGAACATCCTCTACTCACATTTACACTAACAGTGAATGTCTAGACAGTTCTCAAGTGGTTGCGTGACAACCTGATGTAAAATTCAAATCAACAAATTTTAAAAATCTACCCTCCAAATTTAGTCTACAATGGAAAGTGTGTTTTTTTTCCTCATTATTCAAACTTTATATTATAGAGAATGACTATTTTGCATTATATCCATTCCTGAAACTTCTACCTATTTTCTAATGTTCAAAATACCACAAAATTCCAGAAATTTTAACACCTGTGGGACAGCTGTTATTAATACATTTGTGCAGCAATAGCGGGTTAATAAAAGACATTTATTCAGAGACATACATATTAAAACCTTCAGTCTAAAGAACAACTTTCAATTTTTAAAAGCAAGTGTTAAGAGTCCATATCACTGGAAAAGCCCTTCTTAAGGGCTTTTTGTTCAGCCTGGTGTCAGCCTCCAGGGTAGTAAACAACGCTTTGCCCCCCTCACCATTCTATAAACAGTATTGATAGTAGAGGACACTCATATTTGCCTAACTGATGCTCAAAATAACAATCTCCTCTGTATAGATATCAATTAATCCAAGTGCTGCAAGTGGTAGAAAAGTTGCACTACTGCAAACAACAAGGATGTGTAAGTTTGTTGCATGTGATCTATTTTATTCCAGAGTGCAGCACAGCAGAATAATGTTCCCTCAACTGAGACATTTGTGCACTGAACATGGCACTTTGGATTAAAATGGATCTGCTGTATATTTGAGATAAGAAACATTTCACCCTCTTTTTGGACCGTATGCTGATGTCCTACTGATTACTATGGTGCTATGAGATCACTACTGCATCACAATTCTGGTACCCTCAAAACTTAGGTCAATGGTGGATTTTGTATTTTTAGCCATGAAAAGAACATATAGCTCTACTAATCTGCACGCTGGAGGTGTCTTGAGCCGCTCTGGATTAGAATTAGCCATGCTTTGCAATTGGTCAATCCTGCAGAACTATTCAGAGGAGTTCAAAGAGCCATATGTAGGCCACCAACACTCTAAAACGCTGAGTTACCAATTAGCATTTTGTTCACTCAAAGCATCCCTCTCAGCTCTCCATCTGTGCCTCCTTTATTGGCTTTTGGGGCAAATACCTAGGTGCGTCTCCGTCGCCTTTCTCTTGGCTGGGGGTGGACAGGTACTCTAACTCATAGCGTCCATTAACATCAGCCGGGCGGACCTCAACTGATGTTTTCTTGTGTTCGAGGATTTGCTGAAGCTGGTGGCTGGCATAGTCAGGCTTGGTGGTGAGGGGTCCTAAGGGAACCTCTATACCCAGAATATCTGTGACCATGTATGGGCGCAGCCAGCCTACAAGAGGGGTGCTGCCAGGGGTGTAATGGGTCTGACGGTGGTAAAAGAGCAAACCGTCCACCTGCAGTCAAACACAATGAAGCCGCCTTCAGATTTAAAACAATCAAACTCTGATGAAATGAAACCAAAATGTATTTGTTTCCATATCAATGCTATCGTGACAATTAGAAATCAAAATAATTTACAGCTTAGAGTTTTGGCATATAGATTCAGCTGACATTTTTCCATTTGTGTGTTTGTAAATAAATATAATATAATAATAAAAAATAACACTACTATTACTACTACTTCTACTACTACAACTAAGAGTAATAATAATAATAATAATAATAATAATAATAACAATAATACTAGTAGAATGAACAATAGTTATTCTTACATTGAAGCTGTACTCGGCAGTCAGAGCTTTTTGAATCGATTCCTCTGTGCAGTCTGTGCTTTGGAGGCTCACAAACCGGAACTGTTGGACAAAACAAAACCAGAGCACTAAGTTTTTAGATCCAAACACAACCAGTCTACATGTCAAAAAAGAAAAGTTCCTCTCTAACAGTGAGGTTGCTCTTCAATAACTAAACCAGATTTCGCCCGTTTTGGGCTGTACAGCACAAACATTGAGGATTAGAGAGAGGAACTTGCATAATTGTATGTAGTGGCCACTTAAGTGCCCAATAAATACGAGCAGCAATGATTGCCTTTAATTCTCCTTTGTCTCATTTCCCCCTGAGGTGTTTGAAGTTGAAGTTCAAGCCTTTATTTGCCCCATGTGGGAAACGTGGGTGCAGCAAGGAATAAAGGACAACACATACAAGCAAAAATAAATAAACTGAATAAGCATATTGCAACTTGAAATAGCAATAAGAAGTGCAGAAAATGGGGAAGGAAGCGGGCATGACATCTTCCTATTACAGCTTAAAGTTTTAGGCTTTTTTCTGTGCTGCTGACACTGACAGGGTTGCGCTTGGCGATCTCTGACAGGCACTCTGCCTCCTGGACTTTGGACTGGAGCCAGTAGAAGCGGAACTCAGTCTGTTGATGAGAAAACAAGCACCGTAAACAAAACCCCCCCCTTTCAAATTCCGAGAAAATCAAATGGGCAATGTGGCAAAGAGGCACATCTGTGGCCCAGACATTGCTACTTAAGCAATTAGACAAACATTCTTGGATTGCTGGCAGATTACAAGTCAGTCATACCGGGCAGTCATAGACAGGGTGACCTCTCCAGCACATGACATCCAGGATGTAATAGGTTCTGTCCACTTCACTGTAAATGCAGTCGAGGATAGTGTAGTCTGCATGTGGGATATACAAAGCACCAGTTAGATGCACTTATTTACAGGTAGTTGGCAGTTAAAATGACAAATATATCTGCAAAGGTTTAATGGGTTTGATTACTTCGCTGGGTGCTGAGATTTCTGAATGTCCAAACACACTTTCTGGTCCGTACTCTTTTGGACCATGAACGTGACAACACCTTCTCAAATTTCAACACACTCCCAACAGACTTATATGGGAAAATATGAGCTCTGTTAACATTTATTGACATTGCCTTCAAAATCTTAACAATTTATGTGTTGTACTGCTCCACTGAAGCTGCTGGAGCTGCCTTGCTCCACTGCACCTCAGCACTGGGTGTTCTCAACCAGAATTCAAACAAGCAATCTTCCATGAACAAAGTGGCTTCTATTACCTCTATACTATTACTTCTATTATTAAACTACAACAGGCACATAACATGACCTGTATGTGAGATAACTTTACAGGTGAGCAGGAGCCAAAGGGAGTTGCTTCTGTTGGTGGAATAATTACTTGTACTACTAAAATGCTCTTATCCTTTCCTTGTAATGAACCGCTGAACTCCAGCTCTACAAACCAGCCCACCTACCTTTTCCCATGGCCGAGTTGTGTCGGTTCCCACCAGGCAGCAGGGAGGGGAAACGGTTCACACAGTAGCCACTTTTAGTGTATGCTGCAGTTGAGCCCTTTAAAAGAAAGGCATATCAGAGAGGATACGACTGAGCCCAGAAATGACTGTTGCCAAAATGACAAACGAGGCACTATCATAAGATCTGTTATGTTCCATGTGTTGATATACATGGTTTCTAATTTGAACAAAAGATTAGACCAGATATTGTTTGGTTTCTTCTACCCTGCCTCGTACACTCTCCATCACTTTAAAGCTGTTTGTGAATACATGAGTGCACTGCATATCCAAGTGCCTTTAAGCCAAACTTTTTCTCTGCTTTTGCTGGGATCATATTATACCCATCGAAGGTTTTGCCATTTGCAAAGCACTTGGGCTGATCACTTGCTGCTATTTTTGGCATTTGAGGAAGGGCTGGGTGATATATCGATACCATACTGATATAATGATATAAAACTAGATTGTGTAGGATTGAGGATATCACAATATCAAGTGGCATAAATGTTATCTTCTCCTGTTTTTAATGGCTGCATTACAGTAAAGAGATGCAGTTTTCAGAACTTATTAGACTGTTGGAGTGCTTTTATTCTTTGTCTCTACCTGCTTGATCAATATATCCACATTACTATGATTTTTAATCAAAAATCTCTTTTGTCCAAATATCTTTGTGTCAATAGCTAACTTTTTAATATCAACAAACATCAGTCAAAGATATCATGATATCTGAGTCAAAGATATCATGATATTTGATTTCGTCCACATCACCAATCCATAACTTGAAGCACAAACTTGAGAAAGTTGTAAACTAGAGTGGCAACCTAACCTAGCTGACTAACCATAATGGTCTAACGTAACCTAACATAACATAATCCATTTGATGTACATTTTTACCAAAAATGCCTTACAACCCCAATGAGTGGACACTTTTATGGCCCCAAAGGAAATCAAACCCCTAATTCCTGGCAATGCTTTTGCCATGTTCTCCTCTTTGAGGTGGATGGGAACTTCAGAGATGTAAGATTTGTTCATTGTCCATCAAGTTGGCCAATAATTTAAACAGTGGAAAATAGACTGGAATGTTCTTCAATAGGGGAGATTTGTGCGCATTTGATATTCTTCGGGCAAAGCAAACTGTCTGCTTTTTTTTCAGTTTATCAAAGAATCCATTCTTCCAGATTTCTCTTGCAGAGTGCACTGGGCCATGGCATTTCATAGACCTGCCAACAATGAGGTCAAGCTCTGCAGTGATGAATGCGGAAACAGATGATTGTCAGTGTACATTCATTATGATGCACACTGCAGGATCATGGGGTGTGGGGTGGAAGTGACCAAGGGTTCAGTAAAGGTTCATATGTGCTCAGAGAGAGGAAACCAGTCTATGGGCCAAAGAGTCAGGACACACATAACAGCATTAGAACTATCACCTACTAGCACCTAATGCTAACAAAATGTTCAAACCTTTTCACATCAAAACCAGTCTACATGGAAAAAAGTTGGCAATGTAACATGAAAAAATGAATTTTTTATTGTATGGACTTTGCCAGGAGAAAAAAGTTGTTTAATGTGTGGCCACAATTGAGTAAAGTCACTAAAGTTATGTGGGATTTTGGGCCTCATACTATCATAATAAGTGATATCTTTTCCTGGTGTTAAAGGCTACATTACAGTAAAGGGATTCAAATTCCTGCATTTATTGACAGTTTTATCTGGCCCATTATCTGTCTCTACCTGCTTGGTCATCATATCCACATTACTAATGATTGTTTATCAAAAATATTTTGTGTGTAATTTTCTCATGAAAGCACCAAGTCATCCCTACAATGTTGCTACACCAGTGATATTGAGGTATTCACTAAAAATACTGTAATATTTGATTTTGTCACCCAGATCACCCAGCTCAAATTTTAGAGGTATTATTAGGTCCACACACTCTGCAGGCCATTTCTTACTCTGTGATTCCATGCCTAACGGAAAACAACTCCAACAGTTTGTTGTGTGTCAGTCCAATTTAAAAAGAAAAATGAATTCATTGTAATCTCTCAATCTCCATCTTCATCACCAGGGGATGGTAGTAATATCAATCGCAACAGTTTCTTTTTTTAATATGCGCCTACACTTTACCCAGATCATGCCTATACTTTCCATATCCTGCCTACAATTTTACACCCACTCTTTCCATATTGTGCCCACACATTAGTAATTTACATTTGCTTTATTTAATCATGACCACACATTAAAAAAAAAATAGCTTTCCAGTAATCACTCAGCACGCTCCCTATGATCAAAATTCACTTAGTAAATTCTACACTGCCTGCCTTTAAACTAATTGCTCCCTTACATCCTGAAATTTGGAGATGATGTGACGTGTTATTAAAGATCCCGCCAGAGTTCTGGGCAAGCTACACCTACAAATGGCTGTGAATGTTCATAAAATGTGTTAGTCTGCTGCCCATTCACTAAAACAGGCTTGATGTAAGCCGCAACCAAACCATGCTCATATCATGCCCAGAGCTCTGGTGGGATTCACAATAACACAGCTGTAACAGGTCCTTACCCTTGAGGCAACAATGAGAGATCGTTTCCCCACAGGACACACGACCATCAGCCAATCAGTGTCCAGGTCTGCAGGCACATCCACCAGCCACTCTGACAACATGAGCTAAACGGGAGACCAGAGGCTTCAGTTAGTAAACATGGCACTCCATCTTCACCAGCACCTTATTCAAAAGATCAAGAATAATAATAATGGGAAATCTGCCAGCACTCAACAAATTGGTGCAAACACAATGATGCTGTTTTGGTAGGTTTTATGCATTAATTCTACAATCTACAAACTCATGTGCCCTCTTCTGGCCAAATCAGACAATACATTGCAAAAGTCCACAGTGTGCAGCCATTTGCACATAAACAGTATCTCTCAGTCACTGCATTGGTTGATTAGACTGACCTGGTTGGCATAATGCTTTGGCAGCTTCCTCCTCTCAACCTCCATCCCCTCTTCCTCTGTGGTGGCTTCTTTCTCCCGCTCCCCCTCCTCCTGTTTCTCCATGTCCTCCTCCCCATCGCTGTCTACCCCAGTCCAGTCCCCATCAGCCAGACGCCGAGCGTGGTTGACATAGTTTAACCTTTTTCTGTGATTGGTAAAGGTGGGGTGGAGTGTGGGGGGTGGGGGGATTTAAGAGTCTTGCACTGTAGCATTTCTTTAAAAATGAAAACATCTGTGCAATTTACTTAGAATATTGATATCATTGCAAACAGAATTAATTTAAATATACATCAACATATACTTTATCTATCTATACCAGTCAAGCAAGCAATGCATTACAACATGAGAAACACGCACTAAGATAGCAGTCTTGTGATCTGACATCATTGAAACTTGGACCTATTCTGATGCACTGCATTATGGCAAAGTCAATGATTGTCAAAAACTGAAGGACTGGGACCAAGACTGGAGAAGCTGCAACTCAGAATGGAAATAGAAAAGGCTACTGAGAAATGCTGTACAGGTCAGCACACTGACGTTTTCTGCAGGTCTAGGAAGCGCCGGCGTCTCTCGCTCTGTTCCAGGACGCTGTACTTGCTCTTGTACTGTGCAAGCCGAGGGTGGGGGCCGGCTGTACTGTTGGGCTCGCTGGACACAGCGAAGCTGGCCGAGAGGGCTTGGGTCAGGTCATCCATGGGGACTCTGCAAAACAACACAGCACTCATTATTAGGGGTGTAAAACTGAATAGTAAAAAACCAAACCATAAAGTGCAAAACCAAACTTTAAGAAAACAAGCCGTTCAATACACAGTACCACACCCTACAGAGTTCTCACCAGTGATGGTTGGCCCTCAAAATATATGCACTTGACTGAGTTTAATCTATTTTGAACTGGAAGATGAAAGCGCCGTGTTACAAACTGTGAAAGGAAACATCCTCTATGACAGCCACACAATCATACACTTTTGAATTGATGAATACACTGACAGTATTTTCATGTTTGTTTTAAATTAGTCTAAGCAGACTAATGTTTTGCAACAAGACAAAATACAGAGAACACTGGAAACGGTAGTGGTTTCTTTTCTCTCTAATGTACAAACAAACCAAACCTGAAATTGTGACCCAAAAACCACAATACAAACTCAACTGTGGGTTAACTGAACCGTTGCATCCCTACTCATTATCCAGGTTTATAGTATTTTTTGTACCCCTCATGCCATCCATTCCTGTAACAGAGTATTCACAGCACTGGCACCCTACAAAAATGGAACTAGTGACATTAGTTTTGCTTCTGTACTTGAAGAGTAAGAACATACATAACCCAGTCTCAACTATGTTGGTGCCAGACAGAGTCGAGTCTGCACACTTCAAGTCCATAAATATTATTAACAGCTATAGATGTGATCTTTTGAGCTCAGATAATCTGGAAACATTTACATATATATGTGATAATGAATTCATACACTGCAAACTGCACTCCACTTTTGCAGTCTACTATACTTTTACACAGCTCAATGTAATGACTCTCGTGTAAAAAACAATGCAATGCCATAGTATACATGTAAAACTGTGGTTGTCCAGTGACTACCCTTTACATATATCTATATATATATCTATCTATCTATCTATCTATCTATATATATATATAGATAGATAGATAGATAGATAGATAGCTATTTATCTATCTATCTTTCTAGATAGATAGATAGACAGATATGCATGTACATGTGCGTATGCACGCACGCACACACACACACACACACACACACACACACACACTTTTTTTTTTTTTTGCTTATTTTTTGATTGTCTGCATCTCTGAGTGTCTGGAGAAGTGCTATACAAATAACTACATGTTTGATTATGTAGCCTAATAATGTTACAGAAATAACTGCGTGTTGCCTAAGAAACTGTTCTAAAAAATGTGTTCCTTTCTTCCAGGAATTATAGTTGCATGAAGGAAGACTTCATGCATATTAATTTAACTTTACAGAAGTAAAACCCCTCAAAGCAAACACTGGTAACTCAACTTTAACCCTCACTCCTTTAGGACTACGGCAAGTTAACAAAAACATTTTGTAGTAACTTGCCAAACACAGCGAAAGAAAAAGATTACAGCCAACAATAAAAGTATGCATGATCACCAATCACTGACCAAATCTTCAGATAGTTTTCACTCTAATCCCACCAACCAGCATTTTATTGCTTTTAGTGTCAACTGAATCAGGATTCACTTTTATTTACACAGCACTTTGTGCCTTTTCAGAAGTACAAGCTACTACTATTGGCCTACTTTATGTGTTCACTGCAGTTTTGTGATAATGCAAATTGTGGCGGCACAATAATGAAGCCTGGATTTTGAATGAATTTCCAATGAATCCCCAGGATCAAATAGGTTCAATAACATGACATTCACATGAAATTTGCACTACAGGAGAGTGGATAATGTCTACTTATTAGCTTTGATGTGTCTGTCTCTCCACTATGATCCCCCTTATTCTACATTTTGGAGACATTTCAAAGTTTAGAAACCCTTCTTACGTCCACCTAGCCTGCCACCTAACAAACTAGCATGATGCTAAACAAGCTAGCAGACACTAAACACTCTCACCACATAACACACAGCTACACGCTTCAAGCTACATGCAGTTATGATTTCAATGTCTCTTGGTTCTTCATGGTTATCAGCCACAAATGAACTACTACTCAGTCTATTCACACGAAAATAACATTAAATACCGTGGCTTAAGGAAGCTGCCGCAGAAACGTCACGTTGTCATCTTTCCCACCAGTGGCGACTTTTAGGTGGCCGACTAAAAAGGAGATCTAACCCGGAGTTGCTTTGGAGCCGTAAACTCATACAAGGCGCACCGACACTCGTAGCAATTTAAGATTAAATGGTGACTGTTTTCGTTGCATGTCACCATTAAAGTAGAATGCGGTTATGCTGTAGTAAAATACATATATTTAGATAAACCTGAGAGTGGTTCCCACTTTCAAGAGTGAGTTTGAAGAGCTTGAGGGTGTTCAAGGCTCCCAATTCACCTTTATTTCAAATTAGACAACGAGGACTATGAACAACAAAAAAAAATCAGTTAAATTCCATAGATGAAGTTAATTGTCAATTGTTATCACCCTACTTAGCTTACAGCATGGACATGTATGCAGATCAGTAGAAAACCATGGCGAACAACAAAGTCTTATCATCAACTGATGTTGTCCTACAGTCTGATGTGTATTTCTCTGGGAGTTTTTGACATGAACATATTTGGGAATATTATCATTATTTTATCTCGTAAGACACTTTCTGATACTGATAAGTGATATATGAAGGATTATTATTATTATTATTATTATTATTACAGCTACTGCCACTGTAGCATTCTCAGTGTTTTCATTTGGTCCTTGCATAATAATGCCACACTCCCTTTTCTCTTGTTGGGGGCGGTGTTGAGCCGGTTTCGCCTCTCTGGAAGAATGAAAAGGGGCTGATGAAAAAAGAGAACTTGCCTCAATTGTCCAAGGCTAACGTCATGGAAAGAGTTACTTTGTTGCAGGGCGCATAGGAATAAACCCTAAGAAATTATATTGGCCTGTGATGCTTGTTGTTCCTCTATAGCCGAAGATTATTTACTTGCAAAGTGCGCGTTTTCTCCAAAAGGATCGAGTGAAGATGCGCAAGAACCTGTTTACAAGGAACCCAGAGCAAGTTTGTATCTAAGGGAACGCGCAGAGGGCTCAAAATGCACGGGGATACCATTACTCATCCCTCGGCGTTTCTTCAAAAATGGGCCACTTTGTTTTGGAAATAAGTTGATCAAGGATAATTTCTTGGCTGCCTGATGTGAAAACAAGTGTTCGACTTCTGAACAACGCAAGGTTGCAATACATTTCCAAAGGATTACTGCGACGGCGTGTTTGGAGTAACTCTTTGGTGAATGCAGATTTGTTTTTAAACTGTCTTGTTTGTGATGTGCAAAGGAGTTGAAGACTGTTACAAAGGGGAAAGCAACCTGGCATGCATCATATAGTCTCTGTAAATTTATTGGTAGTCTTTTAATCAAAATAGGCGGTTAATAATAAGACAATAGACCTGAAGCCCCAATGGGTTGAGAATGTTACTGCATTTGATGTATTTCGGGAGATTTACATTTTTTGGCTAATATAGATATGTCCTACTGAACTGTCGAGTTTCCCGTGTCAGTGTCTCAGATCATTAAATTTACATAGGTCACACCTGATTAAATAGCTGTCATGTAATTTGAGATGAGTGTAAATATTACACTGAGCTAGTGTCAGATGTTTCCATTACAAAATGCACCAAGTCAGTAGCATCACAATTTAGCCACTACTGGCATGTAGAATTTCCTGTTTTAGTGCCCATTGGAGTATCAAGATGTCGGTGAAAGCCAAAGCTATCTACACTTTTCAGAGTGAAAACAAAGAGGAGATCAGCATACAGGAGAATGAGGAACTGCTGATCTTTGATGAGAACTCAGTAGACGGCTGGTTACAGGGGGAGAACAGCCGAGGGGAGAGGGGTCTCTTCCCTGCATCCTATGTGGAAATAATTCGCCCTCGCTCAAATTCGAACCTGACAGACTGTTCCATAAGCCCTGCAGGTTCTCTAGGAAATGACTCCTCCTATTTCCCCTCAACTCCAAACACCCCTCTCCACATGCAGCAGAGTTACTATGATGATGATGATGATGACTGGGATGACTGGGATGACAGCTCCACGGTGGTGGAGGATGATGACCACAGAAAGAGCGCTGGGGCCAATGGACATGCCCACCAGAGCCCACATTCCAACAACCCCAATGTGCACTACCGGGCTAAGCCGTATATGGAGAGACAGGACAGTATATCCAGCTCACGCAAAGGCAGTATGGTGGGCAGGAACTTGAACCGATTCTCTAGTTTTGTCCGCTCTGGTGTAGAAGCATTTGTGTTGGGTGATGTGCCCATGATGGCAAAGATAGCTGAATCCTACACCATTGAGATGGGCCCCAAGGGTCCCCAGTGGAAGGAGAACCCACAGCCGTTCTCCTGCTCCATTGAAGACCCCACAAAACAGACCAAGTTCAAGGGCATCAAGACCTACATTTCATATCGGGTCACCCCGAGCCACACGGGACGTCCCGTCTACAGGCGCTACAAACACTTCGACTGGCTGTATAACCGCCTGCTGCACAAGTTCACTGTGATCTCAGTGCCCCACCTGCCTGAGAAGCAGGCCACGGGGCGCTTCGAGGAAGATTTCATCGAGAAGCGTAAACGACGACTGATCCTGTGGATGAACCACATGACCAGTCACCCGGTCCTCTCCCAGTATGAGGGATTTGAGCACTTCCTGATGTGTGCTGATGACAAGCAGTGGAAACTGGGTAAGAGGCGGGCGGAGAAGGATGAGATGGTGGGCGCGCACTTCATGCTGACCTTCCAGATTCCCAATGAGCACCAGGACCTCCAGGATGTTGAGGAGCGAGTTGACTCCTTCAAATCTTTTACTAAGAAAATGGATGACAGTGTCATGCAGCTCACTCATGTTGCCTCAGAGCTGGTGCGCAAGCACCTGGGCGGCTTCAGGAAGGAGTTCCAACGGCTAGGAAATGCCTTCCAGTCCATCAGCCAGGCTTTCATGCTGGAACCTCCCCACTGCTCAGATGCTCTCAACAATGCCATTTCCCACACAGGCCGCACCTATGAGAACATTGGAGAAATGTTTGCAGAACAACCTAAGTATGACCTCTTCCACATGCTGGACAAGCTCTCGCTCTACCAAGGCCTGCTCGCAAACTTCCCAGACATTATTCATCTGCAGAAAGGTAATAAACTCACATAGCTGGCTTCACTGTTTGATTTGAGATTTCTTGATTCCTTTAGAAATGCATGCAAACTTGTATAAAGGGGCTTATGGTATATAACAATGGAGGAGAATGACCATGACAGCTTACTGTCACAATCCACATAGGTGTTTCTCAGGTGAAAACATGCTTTGTTCTTAAGTTCTCATCCTCAGCTTTCCATCCCCATCACTGCAGTTTCCTTCATATCCAAATTAAAATATGGGTCAACATCTTAATTCTTAACAAATCTTAATTGAATGCTTACTGCCATCACACCCGCTCAGACCAAAATTTACCTGGTGCAGATATGGTCCTATTGAAGGGACAACAGCCTTAAACTTTATTTCAGTTCCTAAATAATCTGAAGCATCCACAAATCAGAACTTCAACACTGAGTGCCAAATTGTTGTGCACTAGCATCCCACTGCTGTGATAAGATTGGGCAATCACTGAGGGAGAGCACATCAGGAAAAGGTTGTTATTGCCTCAATTAGTCAAAGTCAAGAATAATACCGACAGTGTCTGTTGATGGGAACAAATTAAAGTCATAGCCCATTTGTTAATGGTATTTGTGAAAAGTCCAGTGTGAACATATGTGTGTCAGTCTTGGCTGATTATTTTGTCATGGATGACTGACAGGGTCAGAAGTTCTGCCTCCAGCATCTCAAGTCTCCTCCTCTCCTCAGAGAGACACACACGCAGACTCTCTCTCTCTCTCTCTCTCTCTCTCTCTCTCTCTCTCTCTCTCTCTCTCACAGAATCCAGGTCAAAGGGTTTTGCTTCAAGCAGATCTTCAGTCTCTGGCTTCACATTCTTCTCCCCAACACAACTCATTTACATTAACAAAATTAGATGCTCGAAATTCAGATGCTCAATATCTGTAGATGTAAAATTGTACATATCTAAAGAGATTAAATGGTCTTTAGAAATTCTCATTCCTTATCAGAATGTGGTGATATCATTAATTTTCTCAGAGTAAGTTTTATTTTTTCTTCAAATCAAACAAGGGATTCTTTACCATGTCATGGGAAAAATGGGATGCCTGTGTAGCATACTGTAGCTTCCATTACAGATTGCACTGCAGCTCTGGCTTGTTTTGTCTTTGGCAGCTGATACCTCCTGTAGTCTGTCAGAGATTTTATTGATGATAAAGAATTGTAGTACCTGATGCAAACTAAATTTGCATCGTCAAGCCTTTTGGCCTCATGTAGGGTTTAATTAATTGGAATATTTATAGTGTGAGATAATGACAATGCCATCTATGCATGTATCTTGAAAAATGGGAATTCAGTGCTGTCTAAATTCACCTTAAATTCACCCGTTCAAACTTTGATGAGACAAACAGGCGCGTCAGACAGGTTAGGAGTTTTGTTCTTGTGCAATATCACAACCAGCAGCCATGTTGTGACAAGGAAACCTGAGTATCAGTTGCAGGGATCGGCTCCTGGGCTGGGCAGACAGAATAAATGGCATGTTATCAGGCTGAATCAGTGGCTACACGGAAGAAAAACCTGTTAACTGATTGTCTCTTAACCTGTACAGTCTTTTTTCCTCAATGTTTTTTTCAGTTCTGTTGGGTGCTGAAAACACGTGAATGATATTTGAACTAGTGAATCACTGATAAATTCACTGTTCAGCCTTGAGCAAACACACCACCATGAGAGTTAAGACTTACCTGTCAGATAGTGTATCCTCAACTGGGATGTGTTTTCCATAGATTTTCTATCAGTGATGTTTGAGGTTTTTTGTCTGTTTCATCACTGTGGTTATTGTTGCTCATGCTAAAACTACTGCCTGAAACATTTGCAAGTTTGCAACAGCAAAACAAAGGCTTGGCCAATAAGCCTAAGACAGCAGCAGGCAAAACAGACATTCATTTGAAAAAGCCACAGAATATTACTTTAATGAACTGTCAACCACCAATTTTGGCCACTCTGGTGTCCTGTAATTACCATGTCTTACTGTTGTTTTGGAAAACTCATTTCTAGCATGTATGCAAGTACTGCAAAGTAGAGCCAGGTCATATTATTCCAGGGAATTAGTTTTCAAGGAGTGGTTCAGGCTATTTGTGATTATCAGTATTCACAGCTGAGGTGGGGAAAAAACAGCAACATCTCAGTGGCCTTTTAGCAGCTGATGTTATTAAAATAATGTTGCTCCTGAACTTCCATCGATGTGTGTGCCGTGCAAAGTGACACATTGCTGTACTTCTACTGCTATCAGAATCCATAGCTTTTACAGTGCCACCAACTGTAATATAATACTATATCATCAATTACAGCATTGACCTCACTTCAGAAAACATGTCATTGTCCTTCAATGGTGACATTACTGCTTTACATACAGTTTCATTGCTGTATTTCCAATGACTGATTGCCCTACAGCAACTGTTGACACAGTTCTGCTAAGAACTGCAACTCAGGCTGGATCTTGCTGTTAACCTTGTCAGGTTTTTGAACAAGGGAGCTGGCACACCTGCCTATCAGCTGTCCAACAAACACCCATATCAGGTGAAAGGAGTTTGTTTAGGAGGAGGGAAAGAATGGCAACCAGATTGAAATAATGGTGTTGGTCAATGTTATTATCTCAGTCAAACAGCTGGTGCTCATAATCAGATAGGTCATTTGTAATATACTTCAACAAATTACATTTATTCACTCCATCCTGGAATAACAGAGTAAAACTGGATCATGTAAAAATGTTAGCTTTTTGTCAAAATTGGTAGAAAAGAAATGTAAGAAAGCATACATAGTTATATGAAATTTTTTGCAGTTTTTATGTGACATCTTTGATTTTTATTAACACATGGCGTCTGACCTTTAAAGGCCATGGATTATTATTTAACTGCAAGGTTGGCACCCATTCCTACCCCTAGTTATTTTTTGTTTGATCATCTCTGCATGTGTTATATTCACCAATGTGTTGTGAGAAAAAGGCTAGCGTGGCAGCACTACTCATTTGTGAATAATATTGAGACCCGTGACATGCACGTAGACATCAATACTTGGAATAGCACTAAGATTTGAGCAAGTTAATTGTCAAACTGGAAAGACATTGTCATGTATGAAAATCAGTTCCCCTTAGAGTCTTGTATTATTTTATAAGTTGTTTTTATTAGACTATTTTACTGCTCAACAACAAGACTCAAATACTGGGAACCTTGCTTGAAGCAAAAAGACAGCTCAGCTCCACTGGTAAAATCTGTGCTATCTTGTGACTCCCAACTAGCTTTCATTCATGCATTGCATTGCTTTACATTTTTGGCTTTTGTTGCCGTATTCTATCCCGATCTTTCTGTTGACTTGCCAAGAGATAACAAATACTGTACATGATATTGGACAGCTCTTGGTTGAGAATGCAGAGGCCATTCCCCTATGCTGAGTCTTCCCTGCAGCTTCCTTGATGTGACTTGTGTTCTGCCGAACCAGATACAGCTGTGGCAACATTCAGAACACTCAGAAACTGAGGTCAAGCTTTTCCGGTGCACTTCTTCTCATCCTTTCATTGCTGCTTTCCTGCTTGACTTCCCCCCTCTATGAGTTTTTTTTTTTTTTTTTTTTTTTAACTCTGATCCTGATGAACATGTGAACTGCAGGAATACTACTGTCTTTGAGATGAGGTGCCTTAATGAGGGCCTTAATAAAACAGAGGTGGGTAAAATGTTTAGGAAAATGTATAAAAAATGTGTTTCTTCAGGGATATGAGCCATACAGCTTTCTCTCTTTTCTTTTGCTCCTTTGTGTTTTGAATTTTACTTAACTGGTCTTTGGGTCCCTCTTTTTTTGGCCTCTGCTGTTGCTCAATCTGCAAGTTAGTCCTTCACAAATTCTTCACTTCTGTTTCATTATCTTCACCTTCTCTGCCTGCTTCTTTTCTTCTTCTTTCTGTCTTTTTTCACACATCTCCCTAAAGACACCCATATCACAATTGTCTGTCTGGACAGCTGCCCTGGTTTCAATAGAACTGAGTAAGTCTAGTCTGGTCCAAAGGCTTGGACTCAAACCAGAACATGCTGTACTTTGAGCCTCTGCCAAAACTAATCCAACAGTTAGACCTTGATCTTGTTTGAATACATTGAAAACCTTTATTTGAAGCATTAATTACATTGCATTGTTATAGAATAAAGGGCCTCTGAGGCTTTTGTGGGACAGGCAGATGTGGGCACTGCCAGCTACAACCACACTGCCTGTTACAATTGCTTGTTTGTTGGTACATCCTGGTCTCTGTAACTGATTTTGCCGTCTTCTATGTAATGAATACTAGACTACTCATCTTGAATTACATAATAATACACTGAGTTATGTACATCTAGTATCAGTCTGGTCCCAAATGTCAAATGTGTATTGTGTGCATGCACAGTAAGATTATGTAATGCACATATCATGCATTGTTTTACATATTTAGTACCTGACAGTGTCAGTATCAGTCCAATTTGGTTGGACATTATGTCAGAACTTCTGAGGCCTATGGTTTGGGCCTGAAGCACCTGTGTCATCAGAATGACATGTATTGGAAGTAGCATCAATATGACTGTTAATATCTCAGTGGCTAGAAGTAAGCAATGAAAATTATCTGCATTAAAGGGAACTGTAATTTGTGGGGTAGTTTGAAATGGCCGCAAATGGTGGCACTGCAATTTAAAATTCATGAGTATAAGGTTATAAATGGCATAAAAACACTACTATTACAAAATGCCACAGTATTGCTTTTACTATGACTCCTTTGGTGACATTTAGAGTGTTTCAGTGTATAGAAAGCATGGCATTTGTCTCTTTCCCTTCATCTCTTGATGATGGGGGGACAAAACCCACTGTGATCAAGACCAGAGCTCAGCTCACAGTCCGACAATGAGCTAGATCCCCCCTGGGATGCCTCTGGCATGCCAGCCAGACTTAAATGTGGACAAGAGGTTAGTTGTCTCCCATATGGCAACACATTACAAAACCACATGCAGCCTCTATCAGTCGAAAGGGAAAGATGTGTTGCCAGTTCTGAGGAAGGGTGTGCCAAATGACATTTAATAACATTAACATAGGTGGGTCTGTACACACATGAATATGGCTTTGTGTCATGTTGCCGCATATCTCTTGAATTGATACTGTTTTACGATTCCATTTGGGCTGACCAGGCATTATGGAGCATGTGACATTTTTATTGTGGTCTCACAAACATTTTATGGATTAACATTCCATACAGTGAGTACAACACACAGGATTTAAAACATGTGGCCAACATGTTGATGAAGCCCAGCCTGTGGAACCAGGCTTCAAAACCATGGAGTCACCTGGATTGATTGTAAATTGATGGTAGGCTGTGTTGTTTTCTTGGCCAGAGTCCCCTTTGCTCACTGTGGTGACCATGGAGAACAAATGTTTTTTCTCTCCTTTTTGCTCACCCATAAATCGTGACAAAGGCTCGGGCCTAGTTTTCACACACTGTCTATTCACATGCTTCTGCATTCCTGTCTGTGATGGCTCAATGTGCTGCTGTTTCACACTGAAGGAGATTGCAGATGTCTGAGGCCATGTCCACACTAAGCCAGCTCAATTTGAAAACACTGCTTTTGGTGTTTCATCCACACTATGTCACACTAGGGTTTCCAAAAGCCGCACTAAAACACCCCAAAACATTTCAGGCCTACCTGCATGGCCTGTGCATACTTGATGCTGGGCTACAGTAGCTTATAGATCACATGACAATCCCACAACAGCTCTATTTTCTCTCGCTCTGTTCCAGCATGTTACTTTCCATGAATACCCTGTTGGTAGCCTAGCCCCATTAACTGCAAATGCCATTGCTAAGTTTCTCACTGTCTGTACTCGAGTGGCTGGTTTTAATATAGTTAAGTTACCAAAGTTGACTGTTTTGGAATCATGAAAGACTTTTCTCAGTGTCAGCTCTGAAAGTGCTAACACTGCTTTTCATGTTAAACTGTGCTTTTTAAGCAAAAGTTTAAGCATGGAGACCACAGCCAATGTGGAGAAAAGTTTTTCTTTATTCCAAAACAGTCAGTGAATAACTTAACTCTATAAATGCCTGCCACTGAAGTGCAGACAGTGAGAATTTGGTCAGGGGCATTTTACATTGTCCTTGGCAGGGTTTTAGAGGAGCTAGATTTAACAACAGGCTAGCCACAGAAAAATGCCCTGGAACAGAGCTACATTTTCTCCATTCACACTATGGGATCTTTTTTCTTTTATATGGACATCATTATATGGACTGTTATCTTTGCTATTTTTGACACTGAAGCTTTTTTGTTTCTTGAATGTATTTTGTTCTATGTGGTGCCCAACAAGAGCAGGTGTTGCCATGTTGCCATTTGCAACAGCTAATGGAGATCCTGATAAACTGAATCAGCATTTTCAAATTGAAACACTTAAGATATAATTTCCAAAAAGCTGTTGTGCAAGTTAAAAATGCTAACTGAGAAAAAAGAAGTTTTCAAATTTAAATATATATATTATATCATATAAATACAGTACAAATCCAGTTTTACCTGGCCTAGTATATAGAACATATCCACCAAATACACTTTTTCTCAACAACCCACCTTGCACCGTCCTGTGCCACTTGGCCAATCAGTGTAACTGACCCTCCAAGTTCAAACTACACACTCTAGGTCCAGTATAAGCTAGTTAGCAAGTTCTGTTTCTGTGTCTCTACCTGTCTACCTGTCTTGTCTTTCTGTTGTGTGAACAATGTTCTACCTCTCACAAGAGCTGACAGTGCACACAGTGATTGTGCTTTCTTGATATGTAGCTGCCCCATTAGTCTCGCTGTTCCTTTGCCTTCTCCTGACAGGAGCGACACTTCAACTGTCAGAGGTTTATCTTCCTGCTCTGGTTGCAGGTACGATAACATTGAGAATGCCTGTGGTTGCCATAGAGATGCCATCCATCAGAGGCAACTGAGTTGTGTTGGTTGTGCATCCTCTGTCCATACCTGTGTGTTGGACTTTGTCTGTGTAGTAGTGTCTTTGTCTGTGGTATTGGGCATGCAAAAAGTGTTAGTTCAATGGAAAATTGTTATTATTTGACTATGTTTATCATGTGGTGAGATTTAGCGGTTTCATTTTGGATGCATATTACATATTGCATGGTTAAGTGATGTATTATGTTGTCAAAGACAAGTGAAGTTTTGATTAGCCATATGTTTTTAAGTTTTTACATGCTCTATCCATAACTGAACAGTCAATGCACATTACCTGACAGAGACTGAGAGAAAACAACACATCTGTGCCATCACAAAAGATCTGTGTCACATTATTGAATCAATTAGAGTTTGATTATGTCACAACCAAACACAGCCTGACTTAACATAATACCCCAAGGACCAGAGGGATTTCAAAAGCAAGGCACTGTGACATCACAGAACACAAATGTGCCAGAGCCTCAACAAAGCACAGTGTATTGAAGCACTGTGATGTCACAATGAATGCTAATGCTCATCATCTTTTGTAAATCATTTGCGATCAATTAATTAAATTGTTTTTGGTGTTTGAAGTCATGACTGCGAGCTTGGCTGAGTTTGAAAGCCCCGTATTTTCAAACACCAGCATAGCACAGCACCATGTAACTTGTCATTTTGTTCCAGAAAGCAGCTTGATATGTCAAATATTTTCATACTCTCCAGCAAGCTTTGGTTTCATAACAGCAACCCCCTTTTTCATCCAGATTTTGGAAACCTGAGCTGAAAAATAGATCATATTAATCCCTTAAAATATGCAGAGTCAAACAGGAGGTTATTTCCAGTCTGATAAATTATTAATACCATCAGCAACCATATTGAATATGTCCCTCCTAAACAAATACATAACGATAGTAACATGGCTGACGTGGATGGATTTACAACCCCATCTCCGGAAACATGAAATGTATAATGGCTTTAGATCATTTAGATCACTTCATACATTCAGGAACTCATCTGTTGAACATCTTTCTGTGTGGCTTCAATTAAGAACATTTGGGAAATGGAGCAGTTGATAGCAATCATGTTCAGCGCAGCATATATTTTGTACCATCGGAAATGCATGTGGGATTGAGTTTGCAGAGGAACTTGCCTGGTCACAGAAGCATTTCTGGTAACTAATTCCCCATGCATGCTAGAAAGGGTGGTTCTGTTTTGAACATTCCTCATCACTGAAGTAATCAAGGATAAAAGAATTGGAAATATTCAGTTTCGTGTTCCACAGCCACTCTATGTGGTTACAGTTAGCCTTGAAGCTAGCGAGGTCATTTGAGATGACCAAAATGGTTTGCGAACACATTCCAACTCGACATAAACTCTAGCTGTTGTTATCTCTTTAAGTGATTGGCTGATGTAAACACTATTACAGTGAGCTTACTCAGCAGAGAGTTTTGGCTTTTTAGTGTTTGTGTATCCTCAAGCCTTTTAACTCCAATTTTAAACACTGGCAGATATTGCACAGTCCTGTGACCCTGTTATTCTTGATGCTACGTCTCAGCTTCCCACCCCTCACCCCTACATTGAGGTCAGTATTAATCTTGATTCCCTCTCAATACAGACCAAGACCCCAATTTTTCGAAAGACTAATATCAGTACATTTGAATGATTTTGACACATTCACTGACATTTTTGTGAGACTCAGAGAGAGAGAGGGAACTAATATCTCACTAGTTCACTGTGGTGCTTGACACAGACGTCAGCCCCTGCCAGCCAGTCTCCACACACACACACACACACACACACACACACACACACACACACACACACACACACAGAGAGAGGGAGCCCTCCACTATCGGTCACTGTTTTTGCGGTCACAAGCCACTTTTGTCCTCAGCTGCAAAATGTTTCTTTATGCTGTCGATTGTAAACAAGATTTACTAGTCTTATTGGATTTGTTGATTTGTAGTCTCACGTAGCCAGACCTATCTTCAAATCAGCTGTGTCAGCAGCTGACAACACAGCCTACCATCAAATTTCAAAATCCCTTATTTGCGTTATAATAATGTGTGATCAAATCTTTTGGTAGTGGAAATGTCTTTAGTCTTATCTTGGGCCTTTTATTTTGCCAGATACATTTGGAGATAAATCTATTTAGCACATTAAATTTAGATATAGGTAGCCTTATGGAACAAAAAAGATGTCTGGGCAACAAATTTGTCACCCTACCAAATAGTGACCAGGGAGGACATCCCGCCTTATTAAAGTGTCTTTCCTTTGGTTGATCAACTTGTTTGTTTTTTGATTTGTATAACTATGTAGAATTAGGTGTGAGAATCACTCCAGGGTGTCTAAATCCTTGTCTAGACCTGTGAAAGAAAACGCCATCATTTAACTGAGATCGTGTAGTGTTGGATATTATCATTGCCTCTTTTTTGCCCTTATTATTTTTTACCCTGATATTGCTGTACAGGATGCTGTACAGGAGTAGAGGAGAGAGGAATTTCTATAAACAACAATATGTAATCCACAACAAGGTCAGTTCTATGGGAAATGTCATTTTCATCAGTTATTCCCTTTATCTGTGGGTTTTGCCTGATAGCGTCTTCTAAAGGTTCAATGCTAAGTGCAAACAGACCTGGTGATAGAGGATCCCCCTGTGTCATCCCCCTTTCAACCTTAAAAAATTCTGAGTAGTAGCCATTGACACTGACCTTTATGTATTAATCCATTCAACAATGTTTTTTTGTCCTCATAATATCCAATCAACTCTGTCAACTGCTTTCTCAGCATTCAACCTGTTGTCTGTTCATTGCAGTAGACCCCTTATGTTATTTGTATCTTGGCAGTTGTGGGTAAATCCAGTTTGGTAAGGCTTATCAAATTTTTAACATATTTCTTGATTTGGTTGGCAAAAATGGAAGTCCAAATCTTTAAGTCAACACAGAGGAGTCTTATTGGTCGATACCCAGTGTGGAATCTTTTCCTCTTTTATGAAGAAGTTTTATGATAGTCCCCAGACCTTATGTCTGTGGTTTCTTCCACTACTTTTTCTAATCATTTACTAGAAATGAAAACAACTGACAGGAAAAGAGATAGTGGTGAGTAGGTTTTAGACCTATTGGTAATATCATCTGTGCTCCTGGTTTCATTCCAGTATTGTAATGTACATGAGTAATGTGTACAGCAGATAGTTGCTTTGCCAAGTATTAGCACATTACCTTGGATTTAGAGCAGACTTGTTGTGCCAATGTTTTTTTTTTAAGAGAAAAACATGGCTCTGTTCCAAGAAAAAAGAAAAAGTGGTGGTTGTTATCTTTGAAGGAGTTTTATTTTTTGTGCCTAGACCTACTTGTGCAATTTGTTTTATGTTGCTTACATTGCATCTTTAAATTACATATCAGTGGCTAGGCTGTGACACATAAACGGATAGCCCAGTACTGTTTTAATACCACATACACACACAAACACATTTCAAGCAGGATTTGGAGTGTCACCAGCCCTTACTAATAAACTTTTTTTCATAAGTGAAGCTGACATTTAACTTTTCCCTTAAATGTCTAGATAAAGTTTTTAAGAAACCTATCATCAAGAAAGTATTCTCTTAGTGTTATTTTGAAATAGAAAAAGCATAAATTACTAGCTTTTGTTAAAATACCATGGTCATCATAGGCAGTAGGTGTATACAAACTGGTATCCATGAGGGTCCAAAACCTTGAAACAAGGCTACCAGTTCCTTGTTGCTCCCACTTAGGGGTTAAACCTGCAGAATGATTTAATTAGCTCTGCTTGGGAACCATGGTCCCATTTCTGGACAAACTAAAATTAGATGCACTTGTCCTAAAACGCTGTGTTAGTATTTGGACTGTAATACAGGTCGTATTCCACAAGGGTACATACAATGTGCTGGGTTTGCCTAAAAGGAACATAGCCACAGGGATTTGGGTAAAGGTCACCATTAAGGCCTAGATACAACCACACAAGCAATTTGTGCTGTAAACAAACACAAGTATCTTGAAAGTAGATGTGCATTTGTGTTTGTGCTTGCATGAGAGCGACAGAGGGTAGAGGATCAAACCCTGTACTCACTGGCTAGATCTGGTGACCTTTGGCCCAGGGAGAGTTGTGGTAACAGTTCATTTTGACCATCCTCTTTCTTTTTCTTTTTTTTTTCCTCATACTATGACTCATTAGCTTTGTAAAATCTCCCTCTTTCTCTCTCTTCCTTTCACCTCTCCTCTCCTTTTTCCAATCACTTCTCACCTACTCTTTATCCCCTGTACAGTAATAGTAGCTACCCAGTGCAGACCCATGAACCTGTCACACATGAAATACTTCAATTCTCCACACAGTCACAGCCATAAAACATGTGGTAGCCAAGGAGTGCAGTCTGGTAGGGCAAGATAAACAAATCTGGTGACTTTCCAGGCTTCTCACTGGCCATGTATCATTATGCACTTGCTCACCAGGGAAAAAGAAGGCAGAAACCCTCGTCAGAAAGAGGGTTTGGTTATAAGAATATCATGACCCCTACACAGCTGCGCTTAATATTCCAAAATATCTTTATTATTATTATTATTATTATTATTATTATTATTTATAACATTTTTTACGTGCTTTTACAGGATGGTTTTGCTTAGAGTAGGAGAAGATTGAGTCACAAGAAGGAGCACATCAAGCTTGCTTTGTCATGAGATTTTGAATCGAGTGAAATGTTGGTTGAAACCCCCGTTTTGCCCTTTCCACAAACCCACACACACACACACACACACACACATTCACATACTCACACATAACTGCGAGCCCGTTTGCTTTATGTCCCACAGACATGCGATCTGGTGATGCACATTCTCCTCTCATGTGGAAAACAGAGTGTATGAATGTAGGTCAGCGCCACAGACTGCACTCCACACGCCTCTTCACTGGAACAGACTGGAAGTGCTGTTCATGCTTTCCCAGACTTGTGCCAGGAATTCCACACAAAATTCAGGGCAGCGCAGACTCACAGATATTGTACTCACAGATAAAGTGAATGGCCTATACACTGCAGCAGCTGCTATAGATTCAAGCTGCACTATATTGTGTAATTTTAACAACCCAACTAGCTTCTTTGTATGCACACTGACAGGATGGGGTTTGATTAAATCCTGACTGTTTCCTGGTTTCAAGTTAAGACCGTATGTCTCGTGATGCAGACTATCTCACAAATCTGATAGGAAATGCAGTCTGGTGACATGCCATTGGGCTGCCATGTTCTGCAATTTGGAAAGTGATGTCATGGCTGTCTGGGTGAAAGAGAAAACAAAAATAACTGTGTGATGTGTTTTCTTATATCTTATGCAAGTTACGATGTTGGTCCTCACTAGAAAGCTATGGCCATATAGATGTTGCCATAACACTGATGTCATTTTAAAGGAAACAGGCATGTATTAACTTTTTTTTATACAGCATGTGAGAATCCAGAGCCACCCAAAGAGCAGCACAATAAAATTCCCATTTCTGCTTCTTCCTCACCCTGCATTTAACTTGATGGTTGGGCCTCCAGGGTTCTCATCGGTGGCCTGACTGACCAGATTATATCCTTGTCCCTCATTTTTTGTCTGCTGGTTGTAAGTGGTCCTCACTTCAATCACCCCTTGGCAGGTTTGGCAGTTTAAAGGTGCACTATGTACCTTTAATGGGCACCTTTAATTTGTAAATTCAACATTCAAATGCTGTGCAAGGTTTTGTTTTTTACTCTTCTTCTAACATCTCAATGCTTCTCGTCAGCTTTTAATTGCCAGGAGGACGATGGAAGAAGTAGGAGTAGTAACATGGAAGGGCGCAAGGCAGTAATTTCGCCTAGGGCGGCAACATAGGCAGAACTGCCACTGGGAGAAATTCTGCTCTTTTATATTACAAAATGGTGAATGTTGAGTGGTCAGAACTCTAATAGGTAGTAGGTGTGTTTGCTTTTAAGGAAACCATTTTGGCCTGCAGTAGACCAATGTGTGTTTTAGTGCACCTGACCACAAAATGACCCTGGCATTTTCTGTTGAGACGCTCACTACTTGCTAACATAGATGCAACATTTTTGCCCTCAGGTGCCTTTGCCAAAGTGAAGGAGAGCCAGAGGATGAGTGATGAGGGCAAGATGGACCAGGATGAGGCCGACGGCATTAGGAAACGCTGCCGGACGGTTGGCTTCGCCCTCCAGGCAGAGATGACCCACTTCCATCGGCGACGAGAGGTGGACTTCAAAGACATGATGCAGGCCTACCTCAGCGAGCAGATAGCCTTTTACCAGCGCGTTGTCCAACAACTGGAGCGCACACTGCGCATGTACGACAGTCTGTAAAAACCCAAACTGACTGCCCAGTCCAAGATGCAAAAAATATGAGAGGCATTCTTTTTGATCATTTTTGGGCTCAGTCTGAGTTTGGAAGTGAAAGACATGCAGAGAAAGGAAGCAATAGTTTGTGGAGAGACTTAATGAAGCCAGTCGACGCTCTCTGTGGAGTCATCATTCACTTTGATGGATTCAAAGTCAAACTTCTTTTTTTTAAAAGACCTACTGTACACTTTATGTCTGAAATATACATCACTTTCGCTATGTCACAGCATATTGTTTATTTTGCATAAACAGGACAATTTATCTTATTTAAAGTATTTGTAACAAATTAAAACAAGAATGTAGGTTTCAAATTAATAGTAGTTCCATAGTGCATCAGTCAATAGTGTAACACAGTAAAGCCATGAAATGGGCTTAATTCTCAAATAATCCCCTTCTTTCCAACATGCGTTTTGGTGTCACCAGGGATTGATTCAAGTTACTTCCACTCTGTAAATTCATAGAGAAATGCTAAATTGTGGTTTGACACTGTCCACTAGCCATTCCTAATAATTTGTAATGAAGTATATTTAGGTTGTGCTGAATTAATTGTCTCAGCTGAAAGTGGATAGATTGTAAGGCCTATTTCTGGTCAAAACAACAGCACCATGTAGTAAAGGGTAATTCTACCCAAAATCATTCACCATCACCTCCACTGGTCCTTGTCAAGGACCTGACTTGCTCAGGTGTTCAATGCATTATTTTACTTCATATCCTTTTCCTTTGGTTAGGTCTTGATACAAGCCACAAATGCCTGTCTAACCTTTGCACCACAAAGAAGAATTACTGCTATGATATAATTCAAACAAGTGATATAATTTTCTTTTTTTTTCATGCAGCAAGTGCCTTTAAGGGGCTGAGGCATCGTGGTGTGACTTTTTTTTGTTTTTTGTTTTTAAATAAATAGACCATTTGTCTGTAGCATGGGTTTTGATGGACTGTAGAGGAAATGGAGCCTTGTTGGAATTGGTGTTTGCACAGGTTTTTAAATTCTCATGGGCCATAAAGTGTGTTAGAATGAATGTGTGTGTTTGTGCGAGTGAAATTAGTCAACTACTGTGCTGATCATTCCAATTCAGTGGTGGAAAGCAAATTCACAACCTTTACTTGCATTAACTGGATTATATAGCCAACCACTATGAGAAGTAGCCAGATTATTGAGGCAGATTAGCTGGTTGTATGAACCAGAACATCAGTTTAGAGTTTCAGCTGAATTTTTGCCAATCACATTATCAGACCTGAGTTATTTGGGAAGCACTTTGTGTACTGTGCTTGAAAAGTGCTATACAGATGGACATTACTATTGTTATTATTATTGTTCTAATTCTAATTATTGCTACTATAAGATCTGCTACCTATCTATTAGGCTGTGTGGGTGTTGTAGTGGCAAAATTATCATCCTTGTTGTTACATTTAGAGGGGTTTCATGTTTATTGTGTTTAAAAACCACATAGAATATACATCTAAAACTACATTACACCATTAATGATGTTTCAATTTTCTACCCATAAGGTAACTGATAATTTAATAATAAGCCATACTGAGTATTGCTTTCATTCCAGCAATAATTACGTAGTGGATAGGTATCACTTTTTCCATCTCAGTTGGGAATGACTCTCTTCATATTTTGTGCACTAATTTGTTCATGTTAAATGAGAGTATGGAGTTGTGAGTGTTGCTCAGTGTTCTACTCTGCTCCGTCTGAGTGAGTGTTTATTACCAAATAATAGTTGTTCCAGTAACATTACTCATTCTGTTTAACAAGAGAAAAAAAATCATGGCGACTTGTGGTTGTACAAGACTATCTTTAGCATTGTGTCAACCTCGGAGGTTTATATGGAGTCTGTGTTGCAATGAAAGCATTACCTCAAGAACTGTAGGGGCTGTGTTTAATCCACTCACAACTCAACAGGATTTTCCTCGAGCAATGGAAAGAAATACCTTCCCACTGTTCGTCTGTGGTCTTGTGAACCACTGAATCGGAAGTTATCTTTTGGATCAAAGAGGATTTGATCTCCAAGAGTTGTATTTTGTGATACAAACAATTAATTGGAAAACTACAATTTTTTTTTTTGTCAAAAATGTGCCCAGTGTCAGCCTCTGTGAAGTCATAATGCTGTAGTTCCCATGCAGTAATTACTGAAACACAGACAGTCCAGGGCTCTCAGTCAGCCTTCAAATGGTCTAACTATGTGTGACTCAGATATGACTGTTGACCATTTTGATCCAGTCCACATCCACAGTTTCTTGGCCCATTTGCTCTCTTAATGGGGTATTGTTTTTGTTTGTTTATGTTTAACAAACTTTGACTTTTCATATGTCAGCGTATTTATTTCTGTCAGCATTGCAGTAACTCCAAGACCAAAGAAGAAGACACTTTCTACTGGGCTTTCAGTTTTATTTGGTTGTGGTGAAAGTTAGTTTGCTTGCTTGTTTCTGAATTCAAACTGTTGTTTTCTGTGAAAATTGTGAAGACAGCATTATAGGAAAAAAAAAATAATAATAATAGCATTCCACATGGAGACTAATGGACACCAAAGGCAAAGGCACATTTTGGGCAAAGGCGGGCACGGGAGGTGTCAAAGGAAGAGAAAAAAAATTCAGCTGATCGCCTCATTCTACAACACGTGGCAGCCCCAGCTGCCATGTAAAGTTTCATGACGACACCTCACTCTCATGTTCCAAAGCTGCACGACAATTTAAAGGCCAGGCATTTCACACAGATGACTGTTTGTTAACATGGATGTGTGAAGCAGGGAGTTGCAGGTGACCTATGCTTTAGTTTCATTCTTTGAAATAACAGATGGTGACTTTCAGCACAGGCAATTTCACACTTAATTAAAATGCAGGGGACCTGAAAGTCTTAATAAAAGTGATGATGATGATGATGATCATTTTCTGCCTTACTCTTCTTTGTGAATTAGCATCAGTTTGTTTTTTTTGTTATTGTTTGTTTTTTCGTGAAATGTGTGCGTATCATGTCTATTGGAGGAGGAACACTGACTTGTTGAAGGGATCATTTCAGCCACCTTAATCAGCACATCTGAAAAACCAAGTGGAAGCTGATCTTCCAGGATAATGAGTTTGCTTCCATGCACACTATTACTCCATTATTATCTCGGACATTCAAATATTTCATTTTTGAGTTGGATCATATAAACATCATAATTTGTTTACAATTACCCAGGTAAGCTTTAAAACACCAAAACAAAGATATTTCCCCTGTTTATCCATCCAGATAGTTCCTGTTTAATTTGGTGAAGTGTTCAGTCTTTTCTGGCAAAAAGTGTCTATCTAGGCGGACAAACGGTTTGCGGGTGTTCTTCAATAGTAAAGAGTTCCCAGCAAAGCTCTGTGCCCTCAGTGGCTTTGGACTGGGGTATCATTGGTTTAGTATCAAGGTGTAGGGAGACAGGGAAGATTGCGACAGAATGGAAAATTCACCAAATCACAGATATTTTCTGTATGGATGACCTTATCCATAAACGCACTCACACAAACACATATCTATTTATCTAAATATCTATAAAAAAGAATCTGTGTATGTGTGTGTATAGATAGATAGATAGATAGATAGATAGATAGATAGATAGATAGATAGATAGATAGATAGATACATACATACATACATACATACATACATACATATGTAGTTTTGTTGCTATGGTAGCTGTTCTTTTTTTGTTATTATTATGCTGTTTTTCCAGGGTAGGACCTTTACCAGAATAGCCAGGAGCTGCAACCCAAATTTATGTGTACATGTAAGCAAACTGACACAATGACACTACCAAAATAAACTACAAATATGTGTCCATCTGGTCAGCAGCTTTCACAGGGGGGAGTACTTTTTGTGTCAAATTCAAGGCAAGAAATCTGGGCAAAGATTTGTTTGTGGTAACCAGGAAGCTTCATTTTGATTTTTCTTCCGTGTTTTTATTTTTATCCATGTGTATAGCTTTGAAAAAAATGGTGTTGCACAACAGATCTAACTATGTGTGACTATGTGTTGCACAATAAAGGAAAGCCCCCATGGTTATTACTGCTGTTAGAGAGCTTTTTTGATGAAGGCTAGACCCATGCACAATTCTGACTTTTTATTGTAGGTTCCTGGTATGAGTAAGGCTCTAGAGCTAGGTTGCCTCTTTGAGACAGCTGATAAATGCCTGATTGTGGCACAATATGCTAAAGTGAAAACACAGGCCTTTCTCTTTAATCTGCTCCAGATGTTTCAGAAGCAAACATTTCATTTGGACAGCAGAACTTAACAGCTCTGTTGTTAAAATGAATGAGGTGTTGGCATCATTGACCATGATCCTGTTGAGCTTGATCCTCTGTTTTCACCCAGACAACAGGTGTCTCAAAACTAATACAAAGCTTAATTACAGATCCCAACTTGTACACTCTAATAATAATTCTTTGGTAATGTGACATATAGAGATGCGATGCTGAAAAAGTATTGTTACTCGCAATCCTGACAAGTACAATCATGTCAGTGTACTTTACAAACACATTTGATTGCAATCTGTCTCTTAATTTTTTTGTCCAAAGCATGCCAGATGTTTCTATTTCAGCCCTGTGCCTCAGTCTCATGGTAATATTTCAGGCCCTTTCAGGTTTAGGAATGCAACTTGGGTATGATGTCACCCTCTTGATATGTGCCAGTAGGAGAGGTCACCAAGTGCAATTAAAAACCTATGATTGACCGAGCATTTTGAATCTAAATTGTATGATCATTTACTATTCTAAACAAAGGGTACAAAAATGATTTGAAAAGGTGCTTTATAATTTAGTTGTATATCATGTGCTTTTATTTTGTACACCATTGACTGTTAGTGTAGCAAGAATGTCTCAATAGAAATAAAATGACACTTTGGAAAAAGTTCCAAACCTTGAGGTATTGCTAAAATAATGCTAACAGTGCACTTCTCTTCTGCGGCCCATTTTGTGTGACTGAGGAAGTGGGGGGTTGAAAACCAGTCAACTTTGTCTTCTTTTAGCTTTTTCCATCAGACACAGCTGAAGTTTGGATGAGCTAACTACCTCTTTTGCAGGAGAAGGGAACATTTCTTGAACTGGCTCCAGTGTGGTGCAAAAATGGAAGTTGTATAAAGCTTGAAATATCTTGAGACAAAGCACTCTTTCAGCTATCACATTGTACCCTACCTGTGGCTAGTTTTCTTCTGATGCTTGAGTATCTTGTTGCAAGGTTTTTGAAACCGCTCACATTTACTGATCACATTCTAAAGTACCACTCACACCTCTTTTAATGCTCTTAACTTCAAAAGCAATACACGTGGCCTGTGTCTCAGGAGAAGCGTGGATTTCTTTCAGGGTCTCCTTGCATTGCTGCTGAAGGGGCACATGGTAAAAGCGTTATGGCCCAAAGTGCCAGCAGATGTCCATAAAAAAACCAACATGCTGAGTGAAAGAGGGGAAAGGAGCAGTTTCATGTCTGTATAGTCTGGGGAGGAAAAACTGTACCTCCATTGCAGGATACCTCAGAGGACATGGCGTACCCAGAGTCCTCATTCGTTCCCCTTAATGAAAAATCAGGCTGAGCTCCAAAGTGCAGCACCAAATGTGTTTTATACAGCAAGTTCCCAGCAGCAGTGGTCTACATAGACTGAGAGATTGTAAACTTGAATCACAGATGTGACTTTTCAAGCACTCTCAGGGTTCCAAGTTTTGATTCTCAGAACTCCCGTTGAATTGTAATGACATTGTCCCCATGTTAAATGATCAATATGTAGTCCAACATATTTGAATTAAGAATTCTTTTGCTGTTATATCTTTTAGATATCAACCCATGCTTTGTAGAAACAGAATTATTTTATGTTTTGTGAACTGACTAGTATGACATGGACTTGACCCCCATGGTTCAGCAGATTATAGCATCCCATTCCTCTTGCACTTGAAGAAAACAAAGGCACCAGATGGTCAAACCAACACACAGCATGGTTCTGGTAATCCCTCCTCCTGCTCCTCCTGCCTGCTGCTGGGGCCAACATCACAGCAGGGCCAAAAGCCAACATTCAAACCAGATTTGTCTTAACCCCTGTCAGCTACTCTGGCCTGACTGAATTAATCTGGAAGGGAATTCCTCACACTGGAAGCTTCTGTCAGCAACAACTGTCCATTCTCTAAAGAACAAAAGGTGAACAACCCATAATCCTTCTGGTCATTCTAGAGTGGTCAAGGGAAGGCTTTACACATGTAGTTGTGTACAGCACTAAAGGATGAAAATACAACATGGCAGCATGCAGAGAATAATCCAGCAACAATTATTTTATTTATGGTATATGTCTATGAAAACATCTTATAATATTATCATAACCTGTTATTCCCTTTAACTTAATTATAATTAAAGGACTACACTAACTTATTGGGAGTTAGCCTAGTTAAAAACTAACAGACCATAAAACCAATACAGGCACTGGATCAATAAAAGATCCATCCTCATATTTTTTGGATTATGCTTGTCACCTACGACTATTTATGCTAAAGCATTAGCATGTCCATCAGATCCACCAGAGATGACTTTGGTGCCAGGCCTCTGCCCAGATGCTACAGCAGGTAATGTGACCAAAATGTCAAATTCTCAAAAAGTCCTCTAAGTGGCAAAATGTGGTAAAAGATGTGTATAAGTAAGCGCAGTCTGTGATTGTGACCATCTCCAGTAAACTTAACAGCTCTGTTACAAATGTTGATGGAAAGTTATATAACTACATAATTACATATAACTGTATAGGGCGTACAGATGGGTATGGGAAATCTCTCAGTAGACGGTGACTCATGTTTCTCTGTAAAATAACTGTTCATTCTTCATCCCCACATCAAAGCCTCTGAAGAATAAGCAGACTTACTGTACAGACTTAGTCAGCAGAATGCATGCTGACTCCTAAACTTTATTAAAGTTTGATAAATCAGCAAACAGTTTGACATTTAGATGATAATAAGAGACACAATGGCCAACTGGCACTGAAACCTAAGAAAATATGGACGTGTCTTAGATCAATGTGGATATTTTTCATGTTATTATTATTGTCATTATTACTTTTTCAGTGGTAAACATCCTGGAGCTTTAGGATGCTAGCTTAGCATTTTGAATGTGGCTTGAATCATCACCAATGGCCATTGTGTAGCACCAGTTTGTTGTTGTCTAAACATAATAAAAATGCATTGCACAAGAGTTGTGAAATAATCAGAAAGAGACCATGGAAGCAGTGGTAAATGAAAATACAATTTTCAAGAGTCTTATTCTGAAGAGAGAATGTGAAAAATATGGCATGTGCTCTTTCACAATGTTTTACAGGCAAGAGAGTAGTTGTTTAGTAGTAGTAGTTTTTTACTGAAATAATTTGCTAGATAAGAGAATTACGTTCTTATGTGTTTATACTGCTACAAACAGCATCTTGTAAATTACAGAATATTCTGTCTAATATTTTGCTTTGTTCTTTTTCTTCTATTGTATTTACCTATCAGACATTGTTTACTTCCATTGTAGTGAGTTGACTGTATTGGTACTTCTTAGACACTGGGTAAAGTAATAGGTCTGACATGATACAAGGCCACTTCTGTGGTTACAGCAGTGGGTCTTTTTTAGTGGTATGAAAATGGTCATAGTGCCCCATCTATCTTCCTCTCTGTCTCTCTTTCTTTCTCTCTGCCTCACCCTTTTCCTCTACTTTCAATCTACTTTGTCATTTTTGTCTCTCATCCTGTGCCTAGCTCTGTCTTTCAGTGTCTCTGTCTCTCTCTCCCCCTTTCCATTGCACTCCAGTCACACACAGTGACTGGAGGGGGAGGAGTGTGCTGGACCTCAGACTGGTTCCAGATGCATCTCTCTGGCCAGGCCTTCAAGCAACTGCATTTCACAGGGGTGAGGAGCTTTTTTTTTTTTTTTTTTTTTTTTTTTTTGTTTCATTTTTGTTTGTTTTTAGCCACAAAGCATTGTGCATTGTATAGTTATGCCAGTAACATATACCATGTGGTGGATGATTTTACAGTACCATCAGTGAACCATCATAATAGTGCCAGTATGGGAATAGAAGGCTGGGTAGTGTTGGCACTGTCAATTGATATATAGGTTAAAATCAACAAGAGGTCAATAGAAAAGCAGTAAGTCATAAATTACGTTTGTCTGTAAAGCATTATTATGAATCCCACCAGAGTGCTGGACAAGATATATCCACCAGTGCTGTGATTGATCATACAATTTGTTGGCCTGTTGCCCATTCACTAAAACAGGCTTGACATAAACCCTCACCTTACTGTAACCCTATCCTTAATCGTGTCGGCAGATCTTGCCCAGAACTTGGTGCGTTTCATAATAACACTGCAGGCATCCCACAATATTACAGTATGGCCACTAAAAACGCCACATATAACACAATATGTACATCAATTCACAAAATACATAATCCATCATACAAATTGTACAATATTCCAAAGTGCATCCTGATCCTAATCAGATAAACATCAGCTCACAATATCAATGTGTTGGAATATAATTTATGGCTGTTAACATTCTTCTGACCTTGTGGAAGTAACTAATTACATTTACTGTTACTGAGCAGCTTTTTGTGTAATTTTACTTTTACTTAGGTACATTTTTGCTTGAGTTTTGTAACTTATACACTCAACGGTCAGTCAGCAAAGATAAGAAGAGGCATCTGCTTCTACGTTGTTGATTCTACATTTTGTCAGTTACAAATTTCCAATAAAAAACTGCATTTTGCAGAACTGTGGATGCTCAGTGGCAGCGAGAACCATTTAGACTCAACAGGCAAAAATGTGTGTAAGTGTGCAAAAAGGAGGGAATAATATCAGTGAGCTGACCTGATGATGAGAACCCTGTAGACTCAAACATCACATTATGTGTTTATTCCGCATTTGACAGTTGAGTCTACAGGGTCCTCACTTCAGTCACCCTTGAGCAATTTTGGTGCAATGGATCTTTAAAAGAAGCTAGTTGGAGCCGTGTACTCTCATCCTTTTAAAACTGCGTGGAAAACATCACACAAACCAACAATGTTACTTTTTTTAAAGTACTACCCTATGTAATAGTCAATTAAGTAGATTTTTACAGCAGTAGTTCTACTTCTACTTGAGTAAAATACCAGCAAAGTAAGAGTACTTCTAATTGAGTAGCAATTTGTAGTACTTTTTACACAGCTGTATAGTACCCATTGACTCTGTGTGGCTCAATGATTTCTAACACTGTCAAGGGAAAGGCTGCACTCTCATGGCTCTACCACAACCATGAAGTTTGCTCTGATGGTAATGTAGGGTGCTTTGGAAAAGGTATTCATCATATGATATGTATTAACAGTCCCTCCCTTATGTAATACTAGTACAGATGTCAAAGAGTCCATGCTGCAGGTAGCGACCCAAACTCAGGCTGGTCTCTTCTGCTCTGCCTGACTACAAGCAAGAACATTCCAGTGGGTTGGACCCTAAACGCTTCCACATTCTTCTGGAAAGTCCCAGGGAAATATTCTGCTGGAGGAGTTTCTCAAGAAGGCCTTCTGACAAGTTAATCAAACCTCAAGAGCCTCATCATGACTGTCCCCGCTTGTTGACATCACTGCTGTCCGGTGGGGAATGTACAGTTTTAGCATCTTTTCTCAGTTACTCTCCTCACGCAAAGAAAACAAGCAGACAAATACTCACACAAAACTCAGTTCTGACTGTACAGTTAGAGAATGCTGGGATCTGTCTGTATAATTAGTGACACACTTGACACAAGCAGAGATTATGCTTTTTAAATGGGAGCAACAATCATTCAAAATGATTATACTCTTGTTGTTAGGATAGTACAATCAGTGTTTGTTGACATGAACAATCCTCTGCCAAAGCTAGAAGTCAGAGAGCCAACACACTAATTTGTTATGTCACATTGATGTACAGCCTGGAGCTGTGCCATAGACAATGGCTAGGAAGCTGACTTTATGGGCTTAATCACCAAATATGAGCGGTTCCAAACCAAACCAGCTTCATATTTTGTTAATACTATCGGTCCCAAACCAATAATTGCCAGAGCTGTCACAGACACCTTTTTTCATCTCTTCCACACCCTTGCTGTGCTGCAATACATCAGTGTGACATCAGATTACAGGGTGTGACAAAGTCCTCTGACTGGTGTCTGGCTATGAAAGAGAATAGCTTACATTCACTGGTGCAGGTTTGATCTCGGGCATTAGTAATGACATTTACCAGCTGAAATTCAGCAGTATTCCCCCTGTAATGAATAAACTCTCAATTCCGTCATGTCACATTTTGGCTGCTGAGGACATGGACACGTTATGATCACTTCTGCCTTTGTTCTGCTCTTAAATAATTTGTAACTGGCAGGCAAAGAAAAACTGACACATTAGTTGTAGCAGTAAATGTGTACGTGTAAGTGTTTTTGTGCCTGTGCTTTGCTTTAAAAAAAAATGACTAAATCTTTTCTTTGCCACAAGCCTGGGCAGGTAATCCATGTGCTTTGATTGAAAGTTTTTCTCCTGACTGTTTTCAGGATGTCACATGACATGATAAAGACTTGTTTGTCCAGGGGAGAAGAGATTGTGAAATCAAAGATCTACAGATAGGAAGCCTAGTCAGACATAAGGTAGTTGTGAAAATTGTAGGGACTGCTGGGACTGCGGGGATAATAAGAGAACACCATAGGATTAAAGACAAGCACAAGACCTATAAACCACAGAGGCAGACAAATAATTCTGCTGGGACAAAAACTGCTGTTGTAACATCTGGACCATTGTCTTTAATTGAGTAAGATGAAAGTAATCTCAGGACAGTACTGTTCCAGTTTTGCTACTTATCACCTTTCATCAACATTCCCATTGTTTCTTTAGTAAAATTCGCTCACTGGATTTGAAGATTTCACTATTCAAAAAAATTACCAATAAAAGCTCATTAATATCCCCAGTAAATTAGGCAGATTCATACTATAGAGAAAGATTTTTGTCCAATGGCGCCAAATGTAAAACTACATGTTAAGCATAACAACAATAATTTTACATGTTTTTCCAGATTTTGAAGTGCATTTCCCAAACTTTTCACAAGCTGTATTCTATCAATGCCACTGTCTCATACTCTTCCAGACTTTCCACATCTTTGTAGGAAGTTTCCTGTGACCCTCCTGACAACCTAAAGTAAAACCTTTTTGATTTCTGACACTTTAAAAGCACCAGGAGACAAATGAGCTGTGACTCAGTCTCTCACATACCTGGGACTTCAGGCACAAAATTCAGGATTGGAGAACTAAGGTGCAACCCAAAGGTTTTCTGAACAGCTGCCAGAGATTCCTCACCTAATGAGGTGTTACATTATCCTGCTGAACTGCCAAATATTGCTATGAACTGAGTTTGAAGAGTCAGAGTAACATGCCTGTGTGTTCTTCTCTATCACACAAAGCTCACAACTTGTTTTAAATTGGTGTGTTAACTTATTTCCTAAAAAAAAAAAAAAAAAAGGTATTTCTGCTGCATTTCTGTGGGAGCCAGAGGGGCTTACACACTGTATAGCAAAGGTCATGACCTCACCATGACCGAGTTACATTGCACATTGAATATATTCTGTACATGCAGCTAAGCTTGCAGAGCATGCAGAACATCTCAAAATGTTTCCTGTTTTTATTAGCACTCAATGTATTTTATTCTCTGTCGTTACGTAAGTTGCAATTCCTCGGCCATCAACATGACAGGGAAGCAAAGTGCAAAGGACAGAGCCACGGTTACCTGACAATGTTATTGTTAACCTAAATGATCATAAAGAGGAATGAGAAGAAAAGAAATACATGAGCGAAACAGAGAGTTTGAGTTTTATTTATTTATTTACTTATTTTGAGAGTGGTTTAAACTGATTTGAGGAGGAAGATGTGGGAGAGAACTGATGATTCATGAGTACGGGATGACATCAAATACATCTTGAAAAAGATTAGTTATATGACAGGAAATAACTCTCCTGTAGTGGATGGAGCTGGAAGATCATTCCAACATTGCTGAGTCAGAGGGATAATGATATTTGATGTAACAGGCCATTTACAATGAACAAGCCATGTTGGCATAATATGTTAATAATAAATATTCAGTGTACCAAAAAAGCCAAGATGTTAAACTCTATTGCTATTGCTAGAAAAGGTCATTCCAAAATTGCAACAAGCATATTTCAGTGGCTACTAAAATTGAAAACAGCGCAATAAAAACGCCCAAACAGCAAATCTGGGCTGAATTAAAGCTTGGTTTAAAACAGATTCTATTTAAAATAAACCTCTGTAAAGGGCACCAAACCATAAAGTGTTGGTTGTGTTCAAGAGTTTGGATTCTCAAGCAGTGTTAATTCAGAACTCTGACCACTGAGCTACAAAGGACCAGATCAGTAATACAGGGGCATCCACAGAGCCTCAAGAGTCATTACCTTCATTGTACCTCTGCCAGGGGAATTGGATAGGGGTAATGTTTTCACCCCATTCATCCCCATTTGTCTTTATCTTGGTTAGTAGCATATCTCTACAAGTTATGAATAGATTCAACAAAGCCATTAAACACAGAGCCAAGCAACAAACAACAAAACAATGGAAACCGCTAGTTCGACAAACAATGAGGCACATGGCCTTATCAGTATTTGAGTAGATTAAAGTGTTCAGCACAAACTTTACTCAAATTTTGTTATGCACTTTGTACCCTTCATGGTTGCTTCATCATACAATGGAAATATAAACAATAGAAGCAATCCCAAAACTGAATTAGGACTCTCCCTCTCATCCATCCAACAAATGGTTTGGGTGTGTCACCTTAACAAGAGGCTAAGGACTTTTGAAATGAGCACCAGCTTTGCCCATCTATTCCATGTTACAGTCCAGGGGTCAGACATACTGAAAATGCATGCACTCAAGATACTGCAAGGAGTTTTGGATATAAGTTAACACCACACAGTATATTATATCACCATATTATCTGTAAATATGATAGGGGCGTTGCACTACAACCCATATGCTACATCTGAGGTCCATCCCTGTCAGCTTCCCCCTGAGTCTGCAGCCAGGCTGTAGAGGTTCCCTCTGGAGACAACAGCCATTTCCTCTGAGCACAGTCTGCATTCCTGAGACGCTGTCCAATCCCTGTAAACAACATTCCATCTTGGGAAACAAACGCCACAGAAAACTATTATCTCACTCTCAGTTCCCAAAACTGCCTCTCATCTCTCCCTATCTCCTTTTCTCTGTTAAGCTAACAACTAACAATCAAGTTTACTGTTTCCAGTGTTTCAACCATTCCACTGGAAACAGGCAGGTGGGTTTCATGAGAATTTCTGAGATTAAATGTAGACCACCAACCTTACATCCTCCTAGACCACTAACGTTGATTTGAGTGGCAATGCCTTGTAATTGACACAAACAATAAAATCCAGTTTTTACAAGAGATAAGTATGTTAGAACTTTATTTTTATTTCTGCTTTCTTATTAAGTCTTCACAGCTGACATGTTTTGCAACACATTGCTTGTTTATTGCACTATCCTCTGTTGAGGATAGCTTGTACACCTATGCTGGGTGTTTATATGCTAGAAGCTTGACCAGTGGGGAGGAAACTTTTCCTACAAAACAGATCATGTCTTAAGTACATGTCAGAAACATTTTATATTCAGTATTTATGAGTTAGAAACAATTGGACGCCCCCCTTGAGGTTGTAATGTCAAATGGGAAACTTGGGATGATACCCGAGTTTCCAGTTTGGGACATTTCATGAAAAATGGTTTCTTTCTACTTCAGCAGCAGAATGTCAGCTCCTCTTTCTGCTGAAACTTAGACAGCAACTCTGTCATTTGTGGTCTTTGTAGTTATGTAAAATCCACTGAACCCCCCCCCCCCCCCCCCCCCCCCCCCCCCAAAAAAAAAAAAACAGCTTTCTAACAGTGTCAGAAAGCCATGTCAGATGTACCATCTTCCAATATGCACCTGGAGACACTAAGACTATAAGCCAAAACGTGAATTTCGAAACAAAAGTCTCAGCACCTGGCATAGTAATGGTAATTAGTACTCATTAACAGGCCCCAACAGACATGCTATGGTCATATGCAGCAGTAATAATCTTACCCATTGCTCCTTTAATTCTTTAGGATAGGAAAAATGGACTGAATACATCTGTCCTATTAAACAGACATTGGAATGCCTGCGATAGTATTACAGTCTCAATGTCCTGGAATGAGAGAGAGACTTGTGGGGAACATTAGGTTTTCTCTGTCTGTCTGACCTTCTCTGTCTGCCTGTGAAATTGTCCCATCTCTCTCTCTCTCTTTCTCTCTGAAACACACAATGTAGTCAGACTCTAATACCAGCCAGTCCCCTCTGTCTCCCCTGGGATGGTAATCTGGCCGTGAAATGGACAGAGCAGACAGTCTGGAGAGTACATCTACAGCCAACACTGACAAAATAACAACGGTTCTGCACCGGACAATGAGACTGTTGAGGGTATACAGTCAAGCGCGATTAAAGGGTTTTATTTCAGTAAGATATACATCCACGTGCAAAGAGTTATTGTTCCCAAATGTTTAAAGCTCAGTAGATGATAACATCACCTAAAATGTGGCTGTTTTGTGAGGAAACGCTTTCCAGATGATAACATCACTAATAATCAGTGAGTGTTAGTGCCATGACAGCAATCTTTTTGCATGAGGTTGTCCTGGTCTTCGAATGGTGAAATTCTTCAGTGCCTCCATGGTAGAAACATCTAAAACGCCATCTAAAATGTCTCAGTCAAAATGCTCATCAAGAATTGCACCAATGCCAGTTTTATTTCTACATTACTTTCCTTCAAGCTTCAAATATCCTTAATGATATCACTTGCTTTTGCTTTTCCTTTTTGTTCTCCATGGCTGAAGATTGGGAAAGGGACAATGTATTGGCATCTATCCATCCATCCATCCATCCATCTGTCATGCAGGTCATGTTTTCAGCCTCTGTGCTTTTTTTTTTTTTTTTTGACAAAACTTGGTGTAATGTGTAATGATGGATTTGGACACTGTTTGGCATTTTTAACACAAATCTGATTGGCCCGCCAGTGTCACCACCAGGCCAACAAGGCAGTAAGCCTCATGTTTAATATCTTGGATACTACTAGGTCAAATTTGAAGAACTTTTTGGGAATGATCCTGTATTCACAAAATGAAACTGATTGGCCCACCACAATGACACCAGCAGGCCCAAAAGTCCCCAAGCCTCAAGCAACAAAGTCTCAGAGACTGCACATCAAACATACTAGAGGCAAAACAAAACATAAACAATACCAAGGGTGATTAAGTTATAGTCAATGTTGACTTGTAAATTCTAAAAACATAAATCTAGGCACATGATGTAAACACATGTAGAACCTTTCCTGACAATATTCCCTTTTCTCTGTTCATATATTTCAAGAGACATTTTTACTGTGTGCATTTAATAACAACTGTTAGAGAAAAATGTTGTGCTCCGATTTTCAGTATACCCAGAGAACTGTCAGTGGTTGAACAGATTTTGATGTCCACTTCATCTAGATATAAAGTGAAATATCAAATGATATTTCCTCACCTAACAGACAATCAGGCAATGATTTTTTTCACAATGCTTGAAGAAAAAAAAAAAAAAAAAACACTCAGGAGTTACAACAAAGACTTACAAACAAAGAGTTACAGAGGAAATTGTCTAGCAACCTAGGCCAGAACTGAGGTACCCTAGTATAATTTCAGTGAAGCGAGCAGAGTTTTACAAGGCAGCCAATATAACTTCAAAGGTAAACTTTAAGGTAAGAATATGCATGACCCAGTTAGCTTTATCAAACAGTACACAAATAAATGTTCTGTGGCATATGCAAGAGTGTATGGGGTTGATACCGTATATCTGATCACATCACGCCCTGTGTAAATGTCAGAGCTGAGCAAGGGGAAAAGATAAGAAAAAAAGCTTTGGCTTGGTTGCTTGACTATGGAGGAGTACCAACATTTTTCCCCTCCCCTCCTGCCTGCAGCCAGCCCCCCCCTTCCTTGCCCTCTGCCTGTGGTTTGAAACATTCCTTGATGCAAGGAAAACTAGACTCTGAACAGATATTAACAGCAATTAGACAGATCCCAGTGATCCTTTCACACAAGCAGAAAAAACATCCACCCACTTCCTAACAGACATTCCTGGTGTTCGTCATGTCTGTGGAGCCTTTAGGTGAAATGTCACTGTATTCGTGTGAACCTAAAAATGCCCATTGTTTCCTTGGTAGCATTTTAATAAGACAAAGGAGCTGCTGATTACATTATCTCTGCTTATCATAGATAATGGTCTTTCCATACACACAACACCAATCATGCATAAATACTGTACATTTGGGAGCCGATGGACACACAGCATAAAACTTTACCTGACAGTGGCTTTATTCCAATGTATTAACTCATGGAAAGTATTTGTAAGCACACAATATGACTGTGACCATGTTAATGAGTAATACTGCAAAGACTTTATGTACTCAACAGTCTTGAAAGCACATCATGTATATGAGAGATTGTGACTTACAGAGTGTTATTATGTACAATATGTTCCCACTGGTTAATAGACAGATTGTACAGTGGAATAGCTGCCACTCCGAAGTGCTATTGAAAATATTTGAAGTACCCAGATCTTTTTACTCCATAGAGTGACTTCACTTTGGTGTCTGCTGGTCTGAATAGCACTGTCTGTAATGAAAAGCTGTGGAGACAGGCAGCTGAGTGAATTTCCAGAAGGGCTCCCCCTTAAAATAACTTCCCAGTTGGGTCCTGCATACCACATCTTTTTCTCTCTTGTACCCCAGCCTGCCCCAGTCTGACCACTACCTCACCTCACTCACACACACACACCCTGTCTTCAGGACCACCTCTGTCACTTCCTCTAGTCCTATTTTCCAAATTCAACATGAAGAACTTGCACAACTTTCCTCAGCTGAGCTCCTTATCTGCGTACAACACTAAAACCTGATTAACATGTATCCCAAAAAGCAGAGCAAGATTAATTCTGTCCTTTGACTTTGACAAGGAATTTTCATACATCCTCACACTTTTATTGCAAATTAGCAAAAAAAAAAAAAAAAAAAAAAAAAAATCATTACCTTGTTGGCTTTGCCATACATGCATGGAAAAATGTCATGCAAAATAATTTTTTAGCAATTGTAATCACAGAAAAACTCCACCCTATCAGCTGGCTGGGGCGACACGACCTGAACCAGCCCCCCGCCAGCTCCCAAGGAGGGGGGAAGGGTGTCCACCATGGTGATTTCCTGCCAGTCCCAGACTGTCAGCCTGTCTCCATGGTTTTGGCTGTGCAGGACATGGGGATGGATGGGGTTGAGGTGGTGAGTGGGTGGAGGGAAGTCAGCAGGGGGTTGACGTTGTAAGGAGGGAAGGAGGTCATTCGGTTACAGACAGAGGAAGAGGGAGAGAGAGATGAGGTGCAAGGGTGGGAGGAAGGGAGGAATCAAGAAGGGTGGAAAGGAGAGACGGAGGAGGGATGAAGGAAGGATAGAAAAGAAAAGGGAGGAACATAGAGGCTTTGCTAGACTGAGCCTGTGTTTTTCTTGGCTCTCTCTGTAGTTCGTCCCACCCCACTGCGGGGTTCTACATGAACACTTCTACATACACACACACTCTCACACACACAAAAGCACACACAAAAACACACACAACAAAACAGAGATTTCCATGACAATAGTGTTCCACCCAGTGGGAGTAACAAAGCACACCACACCACGTTTCTCGTACAGAGAAATGGGTGAAAGTCACTTTTGACACTGGGACCCGAGGAATCATCTGCTCCACCGGTCAGGCCACAAAACCAAATAAACCGTGCTATGACTTCAGAGGCAAGCTGGCATCAGATCAGCCATCATGAAAAATGGATAACTAGGTGGGGTCTGTGGTGAGCTGAGGAATGACATTTGACAACATTGCATTTAGTAGAAGTTAGTGCAAAGAGAGAGTATGTGACAAGGATTTTTGCCGATCTTGATGTTTCACTACCACACATTTAATCTCACCACCTAAAATATTTGCCAGTGATATTCATGTACCACTCAGGCCCAAGAGTCTGCAGATCTACAGCAACTGATTTCACTCATTCGCATACTTTCACTTAAAATATGGAACTAAGTGAACAAGTGGTATAGATTATTGCATTATTCTGTACTAAGACATATCTAAGGGCTCGAACCAGTACCACTATTTGACTTGCTGCAATGCTCTCCCAGCAGATTATTTAAAGGTAACAGACACCTTTGGGTAAATGAGAACATTTCTGATGAGAATTTTAACAGCCATGATGTTGTCTGCCTGGAGGTCTTTTGTTGTGGAAGAGGGCTCATTAACTGCTAGGTATCTCTGGTTAGATAGCTTGCTTTGTTGTGAGCACAATAACAACACAACCTATGGGGGGAAAATACATCTTTGTGGAATCATTCTGGTGCTCCTGAATCCAGAATTATTCCAGCATTATTGCATGGTGGTGTTCATGATAGAGTGTACAGAGTTCTTGTTCATGTATCCATGTGGGGGTTTGACTTTAAAAACATAAATGTTATTTAACATTGTTGGATAGAACTCTGGCCCGCTCCCTTAAACTCACAGGCAATCTGTGACAGAATGAACTTGTTCGTAATATTAAAAAAAAGCCCCAGAGATGATATTTAAACTTGAGGAGCAACTTTGTATAAATTGCAAACCAACAGCAAACCTATAATCCTTCAGTGGAAACTAACAGTTATGTTTCTATAATGTATGAGTTTTGTTTAACAAATCATAACATATCAAGGAGTGGATGGAACAGTGCTTCCATGTGGAGACTATCTGGTGAACAGGAAGGTTGTCATGTCTTCCAGTGATCATTAAGAACTTAAACCACCCTTAAATCTGACAGAGGCTAAGTATTTTTAAAAAGTAGTTTAAAAAAGAGACGATTTCAGGTGCTATACTTCTTTTGTCATCTTCAGCAGGCAGGCTGGCTTGTAAAAAGAGACCGTCTGCACTGAGGATGAGGTTACATAAAACATAATTGCACGGCATAGGTGACCTATAGCGAATGGAATGTTGCTTGGAGATGCTGCGGTATAACTGCTGCTACAGTGCACACTTGCACCGTGTTGTAGTTCCCATCATATGCTTTTGCCTTCATGGACTCTTCACCCACCATTCCTTTGTCTTTGCTCTGTATGATATTTAACTGAGATGAAAATCATGAAATAATCGTAGGTTTAGTAGAGAATAAAACAGTGGGATCTTCCAAATGCAGGTAGCAAGATAACTGAATTTTATATTAAATCATTTCCTAAATGAGGCCTCATAATGAGACATCACTTGGCATGGCTACAAGAGATTCCTAAGACAAAACACTTACATTCAAGCTTAATTCAACACGTTATTCAAAATCCCCACGAAAAATATTCAGTTTTACAGTTTTCTGGCTAAATGGATGATCTTACTTCCTGAAATATCCCACAGGATAGATGACAGCCTGAAAGACTGACATAATTCCATCATCTAGGCCAAGTACTCAAAGCAATACACACCCAAACACTAGCAGACCTAGCCTATGAGAAGGGTAGCCATTTTCATTTCATTTTCAGTGCATCAGGCTGATCTGCTGGGAGGAAAATGATGACATACACATGCACGTGAACACACAGATTGTACAGTGGGCTGCTGGCTGTTCACACAACAACAATATGCTATCAGTTATCTCTGTTCCAGCTGTCTGCGTGTGTGTCCATCTGACTGAAGGGGCCTTTCTTCAACACAGCAGCAGGGTGGTGTTTGGGTCACATTACTCTGTTCTCCTGACCTGACCATATGGCTCCAGGGATCCACCTCCAACCCTGTTTGACAGCTGCATGGGAGTGCGAACAGGCTGCTGCATGTGCTCGGTATGAAACTAAGAGGCTTCATTTACATGCACAGAGAATTCAGTGTCATACAATGGTTATCAAAATGTGAGCAAGCTTGTTAACAGATGTCTGTCTGACATTTCACAGATTTTTGTTGTATGTAAACATTTCATTTCTTTAGCTTTTGGGTTTTGCCATCTGCACAAACTCAGTATCCTACAGGGATATGGGTACAGGGTTTTGACGTGTATAATTGCCTGTAACGTCAGGTTATTTGTGTGGAGCATCAAGAAAATTGAGCAGATTGCTGAGGATCTTCATTTCTTTCCCCTGTGTTTGAAGTAACCTACCATAGCCCAGTCAAACAGGGAGGGATTAGCTAGCAAACAAACACTTTCACACCTTTTTGCTTGTGGATCTTTGTAGCTGTGGATGGGAATCACAAATATTCCATAGCAATATTTTAACTGGTTTACTCAGCGATGCACACTTTGCACAGTATCAGAAGTACATTTAAACAGAATAAGACCTTAACCATACAATGGCTAACTTGTGTTAATGCAGACAATGAAATAAAAAAGAAAACTTAAAACTTGAATTTCAAGGTTAGTTTTGTTGAATTAATTATCTGCAGCATTTTCCTTTTAATAAAAGTTATTTTCTGTTGCAAATTGTGAATCTTTGGCTTGGCATTGATTTAGTTTAATTTACTATCTGGTGACTCAATGTAAGAATGATTGTTATTATTTATTTATTTATTTATTTTTTGAATGATTCAGTTCAATTCTAGTTGGTAAAGCACAGTTGAAGTCAAGGTGAGGTAAGTACTTTTAGCCAAACTCTTATGTCCTAATAAAGAAATACTTTAATGTGTGACTATTGTTTTTTTTTCCAAAATGTGAAATGAAAACTGACCCACCCACTCTCAGCTGAATCCGCAGAATTTAAAATTAATACATCGGTGAAATGAGTGGTTACACCCCTGAATGTCACAATAGCAGTTTAACCTACTGTTCAGTTCAGGAAAGTTTACATTTACTGTTTTAAAAATCTGGAGTCTAGTAAGTCTTCATGGATGAAAATGCGTTCGTGACCGTGGTGACATTTTCCTGTTCCATGTTTTCAGGACCAGAGTTTTGTTAGGAACAAACAAAAGAAAAATCTACCTGTAAGTAGTTAGCATGAGCAGTGACAGCCACAAAGAAAAGAGGGCCATCTAGAGAAGTTCTGACTGCATCAACGGAAAATTCATGAAAATAGTAGTCACACTGTCTGACTGATAAATGACACCAAAGATGTCACACAGCTAACATCAAGATGTTGTGGATTACTAATTAAATCCCTGAAATGATGACTCCTTTTAGGTTTTCATTGCACAAAAGTGATACACCAAAAGGGCAAGGAAGTCATGACCTCTGTATTGACGTGAGAAATATCTGGTGAAGGTGGGAAGAGAATCTAATCAACTATCTGCACAACATACAAGACAGTTCACAATTTAAATTTCAGCAGAAATACAGAGGAAACATGCGTGCTACACACACACACACACACACACACACACACACACACACACACAGGTCTGAAGGTTGTCCTACTACATCCTGCTTACTGCACATTGAAAAACAATTAGATCTATAGATATTATAAGCAGAGTAAAGCCTAAAGCAAACAAGCTGAGGCTGTCTGAAAGCTTGACTGTAAGACTTAACCCCAATGTCAACAAAACCAAGCTCAGCCGAATATTAAAGATAACAATCAAACTAATGGTCTTGGACTCATGGAGGCTGACTTACTTGTCTGCTGCTTTGCTTGTAAAGGGAACTGTGTTATCTGAAAAACTGTTGCTGGTGCATTTCAGTGCATTACACTGCACATCTTCATTTTATCCTTAGCAGACATCTTGCAGGACCATTTTTGTGTCTACTGGATTTTTTTTTTTTTTTAATTTTAATAAGTCTCCTTTAACCAGAAATCCCCAAGCATCAAACATAACTGACATATTTTTGTTAATTGTCTGAGAACCACAATCAAACTTTGAACCGGTTCAATAGAAACCAAGGAAATCAGAGCTGATTCTTTCTCTAACTGTCCATCTTCAGAGTCAAAGAGTACAAGCATTTATCTCCATGGCATCTCAAAAATGGTTCCTCCTCCCTGCCTTGTGTGTTTTCATTCCTAATGGTCCTGTGGGAGAAAGGAGGAGTCAGCCCGTTCCAAACTAACACTGACAAACATCCGCCAATCAGCGGCTCAGCATTTCTGACCAGGCCAACGACATGAAAGAGGAAAACACGTCATTAAGAAATGCATTTCCTTCCAAATCTTGGGACCGAGGAATTAATAATCTGTTATCTGTTGAGAGGCTTGTGGTTTGAAAGCACCATCATACAGCAAAGCAACTTCAGAGCAAGGGATGGGCAAAAAGAAGAATTGTTTCATATTTTTTGGTTTATTGTAGACCCTTCAGAAGAAGCACTCAGTTTATAAATGTCTTTTTATGATTTCACACAGACCAGTGACACTGACCTTGAGCCCTCTCACATCTGCATACTGTTCTTATGTGAATGCACATCTTTTGTTTCAATCTTACTGACAAAACGGTGGAGTTGCATTTCAGGTGCCACTATATGCATATGATGTTAATATGCTGCACCCTACACCCAAAACTAAAAATGAAACAGGTTCATTTTTATTTTATTTCAGTCAATTTTGATAACAGATGTTTTCATTTCTAGTTAAATTTATTTTTCATTTCATTTCATTTCATTTCAATATTTCATTTTTAGTTTTTTAGTTTATTAAAGTGGTTTTCATACCTTTTCTTAAAAAACAATAAACAGTGAATTTGCTACACATAATGTGAGATATGACATGCAGCAGAGAGTGACTGGTTAGAGACCATGACATAAGTAAACACATGTGGACAGACAGCTGTGCCAGGAAGGTTATGAAACGTATGGCATCAGCTCTCATATCACAACACAGTCCGACCAGCGGAGGTGGAGTGACACCAGGATGAGAGAGGAGAGCAGGAAAATGTAAAAGGCTGAGAGAGATGCTTAAAGTAAAGGCCATTCACTGGAAAGAATGACGGCCGGAGAGGGCCTTGTTAAATGCTGACAAATGGCTGCACATTCTCTCCTGTTTCTTAAAGGTCCTATTTGCACCCTAATGCCACCTGGTGGTCAAAATCTCTAGTGGAATCCTTAAAACCCTGGATAAAAAAAGTAGACCTCTAACATCAGAAATGTTCTTGTCTTGCCTTTTCCTGCCTTTCCCCATCAAGAGGCATTTTGTCTTTTGCCTGGACATCATTAATAAGGATTTGTTCTTAATTACCTTGCCTGGTTAAGGTAATGTTCTCTACACAGTCCCTGATAGTTTAAAAAGGTTGGGTCATTGGGCTGGTTTGAGACAATTTTTGTTATGTTTCAACATAGTCTGTTAATAAAAAACTCATATCAAAAACAAACTTTGGTATTAACATGTGTTTAGCTGAAACATAACAAATTTATGTTGAAAATGTCGGTAATTTTGGCCAGTAAACACACATTTATCCTTAGACATATTTGTTCTAAAATCATATATCTAGTATATCTATTGACTTTGATATTGATTAGTGCCTTCATAGAACATACCAAAACTACCAAAAACAATGTTGTACAATTAAACATTGCATTTTGAAAGTGTTCTTTCTTTATTTCTTTTTGCAAAATTTTAGTCTCGCGTTAAATTAAAGAGCTTCAGAGATGTAATCATATCAGTACAATCACTACAGTCATTAATAAGACAATACACATAGGTTTTGTTGCATGAACCTTTTATTTCCATTAGTGCCAAGGACAAGGTTAGAGGCATAGCTTTGTTGGATATTTCTCTCAATCTGAAATCTGAACATGATTTTGTATTGCCATAATTTTGTAAGGCACCGTTTGAAATAAGAGCTTAATCACTGAAAAACCAAATAACTGATTATGAGTAACAGATACAAGGAGAGTGGCAGAAAAAAATAAATAATGAAAAATGAGGGGCACTGATGAAGTTGAGGGAACAGAAAAATAGTGAGACACAGAGAGACAAAGAAATGGAATGGCAGGGAGAGAGAGAGAGAGAGAGAGAGAATTGCAGTCAATCTCAAGATCTACTGAGGAGATGTATTAAAAAGAGAAGTACACCTTAAACATGAAACACAATATATTTCAAGGTGTTCATTAGCCCCAGAAAATAGTATTCAAAACAGAATATTTACACACAAAAATGGCATGATACATGAACGGTAAATCCTGAAGTAGGAGCTATTTTTGCTGGCTGTAAGAGATAAAGATAATGTCACTGGAAATACACAGCCCGTTACCTGAGCTCTCTGCTGTCTTTAAAATCTACATCTGGAATCCTGCTCCTAAACATCTACAAAAATAGAGGATCAACAGAAGATTAATACAGCAAAGAACTCATTGTATACTTAGTATATAACCAAAAAAAAAAAAAAAAAAAAAAAATAGAAAGGGGTCATTGCATAGTTATACAGCATTAGAAAGGAAATGTACAGCAAATACTGAAACTTACTCTTCAGAAAGATTAGTTCTTTGAAATTTGTCAATCAGAGTGTACATTTCCTTCAGTGGGCTGATAAAGGTATCTGAATTTGAACTGAATTTGAACACTTTGAACTGTGTCTAGTTTACCTAAAGCACAGCAGTCCAAGTTTGATGGCTGGTGGATAAAGATGCGCTATGAACATTTACCAACGTAGCCTCCACAGGTCAGAGTGATGATGTAGATGTTTAAAGAGGGACAGGAAGATTCTGATTGAAAGCACAGTCTAAGAGAGTTAATAAACAATTGCTCTCATGGTTTTAAGATATCAACACATCTTTGTTCAGCTCAGAAATAGAATGAATAACACCACAAGAGGCTTTGAAGATATAAAATAAATTGATCATGACTTCATCAAATTCTGTATATATACACACTGAAATTTTGAATCATGTAATATAACCAGTGAAGCATTTTAGACTTTATTCCCACATCTACACCAACCAGTTTCAGCTTTTATAAAATCTTAATTGTGGACTTGGAAAATGGAATCATCCCAGTTCCAGATGACCTCATCCATGCCTATAAGCCAATAAGGATGTGTTAAAGACCAACGCTATTGAATAACTTCCTGCCTGTGGTGTACAAATTTATACTGTGCAGTTTTGTGGTCAGTGCCATGCCAGTCCAGTGAATATTTACAAGCACTTTGGAAGCATACAGAAAGAATAAGATATGAAAGATGACAAGATTAGTCTGAGCTAAATTCAATCAAACCTGTGTAAGTTTTGATGGAGGCTGTGATTTATTACTAGTTTTCTGTATTAATCCAGCTCCTATTTATCCAAAATGTGATGCAGTTAAAATCTACTGAAATCCAGCATGATATTGTGTGATGAAGTTAAACTGAATTTAGCCCTGAGAGACAAAAACAAACAAAAACAAAACCGAACAAAAAAGACAATGATACCTGACTAAAATACAAAAATAAAGCAGAGGCAGTTTTTCATTTTCTTACACATACAGCATATATCGTACCTCATGATTTATGTACACATACTTATCCACTTTCCTGATAAACCAAAACTAAAATCAAACTATTACCAAACTTTAAATTACCTATGCACTCAAATGAATAATATTGGCCTATGATATCATATGGAATACATTGGCAGAGCACACCCAAAATAGATTTTTTGCAAACACAAAGCATGTTTATGTCCTTATTTGTACCCTTTGACGAGAAGGAATGATAAAACTAAAATAAATAGACATGGATAAAGCCTTCTAAGGTAATAAACTGCCTCTTTTGTTGCCAATAGGTATTCAGTGTTTCATTGCCTGAGAATTGGTCCACAGTTTGATCTAAAGAAGTAAATAACTAATGACTTCCAAAAATAATTTTTAATCATACTGCTGTGGCAGAAGTCTTCAATACTATGTGGAATGATTGTGGAGGCAGTGTTTCAAACACTCGAGGATCCACCTCTCTCTGTCTCCTATCTCAAAGTGTCTCAGACCCAGTACTGGTTCTTTTTCAAGGTCGGGTTTGTTGTCCGACAGTGCTGCAACAACTCTGGATCTGCGTCTTTGGAGTCCATGTTGGACATGGGGATGTTATTAGCTGGATCAGTTTTCCTAAAGGTTTCTGTGCTTGCCACTTCTCCATTCTTGGGCTTGGTTGCAGCTGTCTGGACATCATGCTTGCCTGTCTTATTTTTGCGGATCAAGTAGTAAGCCAAGATGGCTGCCAGGAGCAGGAGGATGAGGATGACCAGAATAGGAATAAAAATAGACCAGAAGTTGTTGCGTCGGGAAACCACAGGTTTTCTGTGGGAGTTTTTGCCAGAGGAAGCTGTAGTGGGGGCATCTCCATTGGGCCAGTCCATATCCCAGCGGGGTCTGGGTGGAGTGGCACGAGGGGACCCTGCCCCACCAGGGAGATCATTGCTATCTACCCATGGGATTTCTGCAGGAAACCTCAACAGGGTGGCAGGATAAACTCCAGAGGCATTATAGGGTCCAGTTTGGAAGGAAAGCACACATTCTGCAGGAGGGACCCCATGGGCCTTGAGCAGGAACCGGGCCTCATCCTGACTGTCACCTCCTTGTGATCCTGAAGAAGTATTCAGGATTTCCATAGCCACACGCCCCTCATCTAGTTCCTGCTGGCTGAATGTGTCCACAGGCTGACCTGCATCAGGACCTCCAGACCTCACAAAACGAGCTCCTCTTGCCTGCTGGATGACAGTGAATGTGGGGGAAGTCCTGGTCTTGTTTGCTAGGGGAGTTGCATCCAGAAGCTTTCTGTCCAATTGGACGAGAGCACCTTGTGGTAAGAGTGGATTCTGAGCAATGTTGGCCAGAGGTTGAACTGTGATGTTGAGAACAGAGGATACATTAGCAGCCCGACTGCGGGCTACAAATGCCACACTGTCTCGAGGAGAAGTGGACTTAACAAAGCGGACACTTACTCTTCCCTCTCTGATCTGTGTCTGAGTGAAGGCGGAGGTAGGCTGCCGGTCCACCATGACAGCCGCGTACTTAGGAACACTGGTGATCTTGTATAGGACATCCTCCTCAATAGGGCCACCTGTGGTGGCTCTCAACATCTCCTCAGTTATTAGGGTCTCATCATCTCCTTGTTTCACCTTGATCTCTGGGGCTTTGTCAAGAACTAAAATACGAGCAAGAACACCAATGTGGAGTGTGTGTGGCTCTGTTTGATGTTTCCCATCAGACACAATGAATTCCATAAAGCCATCAGCCAGGCTGCCATCACTGACAAAGCCCACCTGCCCACGATTGACCATCTCTTGTGTGAATTCAGAGATAGGGTCCATCGTGAGTGAGTCTACCAGGCGACCAATGCTGGGGGCTTTGGTTATCTTGAAGTGCACCTCATCGGGTGGACTGTCCTCATCTCGAGTGTTGAGATGTTTCTGTGTCAAGATGGTCATAGAGCCTTGAAGGACCTCAAGGAGCATGTCTATGCTGACCAACTCAGGGGGATTAGAGTCCCGTCGTTTGATGGAAATGTTGAAGATCTCCTCCAGGACTACAGATTGGGCTGGGGATGCCACACCACGTCCCTGAGGGTTCAGACGGGCTCGGAAAGAAAAGCTGTCAAAGGAGGCCCCTGAGTCATCATGGAGGTACTCCAGGTCTCCCTCAGTTACATCCTCCTGCATGAAGTATGGAGCGTCACGGGGTAAGTCCAGACCACCCAAGGTGATACGTCCATGACTAGGGAAACGCCTTATCTCAAAGACCACATCCAGTTGGTCTCGCTCAGACTCAGGTATGCTAGCCAGAAGATTAGAGGCATCAAGAATAGAACTATCAATAGCCCTCCTCTGACCCTGCACAATGTCCAGACCTGACAAGAAACAACAAAAACAAATCAGATATTTAAACATTTTTTTTGCACAGTCAGTTTTGGTTGTCTTCTGCCAGCCAGTATTTAATTATGCAGCAGTATTAGGAGGTTGGTACTCTTGGAGGTTCAAAAATCAGGGTGCCAAAATGCACATCTTCACACTGTTCAGACAGTGAGCAATTATATAGCAAGAAACACAATCTAAAACTATTCCATGTCAACTGTATTCAGTTTAATGGAGCATATACTGACTGCAGACTAAATAAGAATTATGGCAACCTACAAATGTTTCACATCTTGCTGGTGAAATGGTAACCTAATGTTGCACATTACGAGAGTAGCGAAGAGACCATTTATTTAAGTAAAATGTTCAAGAATATTTCTTTAAATCAGCATGTCCTTGATTTCTGTATGTATGTATATATGCTTACCTCTGTTCTTCCACAGTTGTGAAGAGATGTTACTGTGAGCAGCATAGTAAGATATGGTGATGGGTAGGATGTGACGGACATCTTGGGCTGGTTGGGATGACAAAATGAGGTCTATGGAATCCCTCACTACCCAGAAAGGTTCTTCAGGCATCTGGTGCTCATAGAAAACGGCTCCTGACTCCAGCTGGGTGGGTCGGTGGGGGCGGGAGATAAAAACAGGGATAAAAACAGACGATGGTGAGCTGTTTTAAGATAAACAATACTATGCAAATCAGCAATTGTTCCTTGGTATGCTAAGTGTACCAAAATCAGAAACAGAATTACAATCAGAATCAACTTTACTAGACAAGTATACTTATGCATATAAGGAATGAATCTGACCCTGGTTTAACAAAGCTTCTAGTACTTACTGTACATACATCATTCAAAACAACAGAAAAAAGAAATAAAAAGCACTATAAATAGAATACTGGAGGTAAGTATATATGCACAACATGGTACATCACAACCATAGATCATTCAGCCATAACATGGCTGAATGATCTATAACCAGTGTACAGCAGCTGTAGATGTATTTAAAACTGCGCATTTTACACATCTGAGCTAATTGCCTTTATATTGCATGGCTGAGATCAGAGATACTGTATGTTAATGAGAGAAGACAGTCTTTTCAGTATTTCTGAAGATCCCTTCCTGTCCTGTTTGGTGGCTGAGCCAAAGCAGACAGTTACAGAAGTTCAAAGGATAGACTTGGTGATGGCTGAGTAAAAGTGCATCATCAGCTCCTGCGGCAGCTTGAACATCCTCAGCTCGCGTGGGAAGAATATCCTCTTTACAATGGAATTGATGTTAGTCTCCTACTTCAGGTCCCGCAAGACTGTAGATCCCAGGAACATGAAGGACTCCACTGTCACTGTCATTTCCACTGTCCTTTCAGCTCCAAGTTGTTCTGACTGCACTAGACTACCACCAGCCTCTCTTCTATAAGGTCTTTGGAGGTGCAGTCATTTTGTATTTGTGTAATTATATATATTATATATACAATTATGAATCAAGGTTTAATTTGTAGGTAAAAACAGAATGCTGAACTTCTTGTTAGATGCTCCCGGTAGTGTCTTTTGGTTGAAAATTAGTAAACATTTTATAAAAACAGTCACAGGGAAAGGTGAATAATGCATTTTACCAGGAACTCTAAGATGCTGTTCAGATTATATATATGTTCAGTGTCAGCAACTCTTTTTTTTACTTGTAGATGAGTAATTTTGTAGATGTGCTCACATTTTAGTTTGGTAAATATTTCATTGGTTTCTCTGCCTCTGATGTTTGCAGGAATGGTCATAAAATAAGAGCCCAAAAAGACTGTGGCAGTAGTTTGGGATAGTTAAACAGGGATAAGAGTTAAGGAACTGGAATGTTACTGCCTTGTGTATGCTTTCTGAGGTCACTGTGTCCCAGGCTCAACTCTGCTTGCTTACTCACTCACATAAACACACACACACACACACACACACACACACACACACACACACACACACACACACACACACAACTGTGCTGATGAATGCACACACAAGGACTCACTGCTGCTAAATAATTGTGGTAAAATCATCAAATCATGTTCGGAGATAAACACAGTGAATCTCTGTAGCCCACTATATGAATGTTTTATTTTCTGTTGCTTTTGTTTATATATACTTCTGGTTTTAATTTTCCCAGCTGGGAAAAAGGTGAAATAAAATGCAATCATCCCCCTGCCCATCTTCTAGTATATGTTCATGGGTGAAGCACCTAAACCTGACAACAACACTCAGTGCACAGCAATGAATGAGCAATGAGGCCCCCTGCTGGTAAAGAAGAGGACTATGTTGATATCTTTTATGTTGTGAGTTTGGAAGATATATTTCATACACATTTAAAGTACTGTTGCATCAGATAACTTTTAGACACAGAGTGCATCATTTATTCTGAATCTCAACTACTTTTGTTTGACTATAATGTGCCAGTTTTTGATAATAGATAATAAAGTGATAATAGAGTGGTATTGTGTGTGAATAACAGCTTATAATACTGTGAACATTAGTAGATAGATATTTAATGTCTAGTTTTGACTTAGGGTTATAAATAAAGTCAGGTTAGGGTTATATGAAGCCTAGGGTTTAGGATGTGATTGTTGAACATATACTTTTTGCCACCTGATAGTCAAGTGTCAAGATTGGAATTTCCAAATAAAGGGTAAAAACCCTCAAAATTTTAAAGCAAGTTAGAAAATTATCCCAGTAAAACATAATGATTAGATACGATTCGATATCACTTTTCAGTCATATCAACAAACAAGTATCGATTATTGGAGCTTAAATCGAAATGGACTGTACTTTACTAATGAGAGAGTTAGAGATCTAGGCAGAAGCTCTAGCTGGAACAGTTCAGATGAGTTATTTTCAACTTCTGGAAAGTGATGGGTACTGCAGCGCAAATTTGTACTGAAAGGAGGATTAGTTGGGTTATATTTGTATGAAACTGATATTATGTCTTCTCATCTGTCTGCCTGATGCTTCCTGTATATGCAATAGATTACCAGAGTGTCTTCAGTATTTACGATGGCTGATAATAGAAAGGATGTTTTTATTACCTGAAAATAGAGAAGATTCATTTGGAAAAATAGGCAGAAAATAAAATAGTAGTTGAACTTACAGTGTGCCCTTGTGCAATCAAATGATTATTATTAAAGAAAAATGCAATAAAATGAAATTCAGGATTTTATAGAGGAAAGGATCAAAAGGTAGTTCCAAAAAGGGATGAAAAGAGCCACCATGCTTCCCTGTATGAAAAAGACAAAAAAAGCCCCACAGATAGACTCTTTACCATTGTACAGGAGCGCACATTACCTGTGTTTGAGAGAAGCGGGTAATTTCCTCATACTGGTTCCTGTCGTTGAGTAAGATGAGCCTTCCCAGACGAGGTGGGCGGACAAGTGAGTAGCTTATCTCATTTCCATCCTCATTGGTCACAGCCCCCAGATTGGCACTGGTGATGGGCTGTCTTGTTCCTGTGAAAGTACACACATGGTCCTCTGAGTGCTGTGACTACTCTGTGGAAAATATCCTCTTGTCAGTGTAGTTACACTTGCAAAATTAAATGTCATTTAAAATTGTCTCTGACTTTTGCAGTTACTCAGTAACTCACGCACACTTCTGTGCGATGTGATGTGAGTTCTCTGATGTGGGGTGTCTCATTCCAAATTATATAGGCCATTTAAAAAATGTGATACCTCATTGTATACAATGATGACTGCCAATAAAGTAATGCTCACTATAGAATAGAATATTTCTAAAGTTACTATCCATGCTGACACAAAATAGATCAGTATCTGTAATGTCAACGCTTGCATTGATTTTTGATCATCTTTTATGTTTTGGAATGACACTGTTCACATGTCTGAACATTTCTATTTGGTGTACTGTAACTTCTTCTTCTTCTTCTTCTTCTTCTTCTTCTTCTTCTTCTATATATATATATATATATATATATATATATATATTTATTTATTTATTTTTTTAATTACCTTCAAGTGCAGGTATTTTGTTCACAGAAAGCAAGTATTGTATCATTTACTGTATGTCATTAGTAGTGAATAGAATTGGGATATTTTGACAATTACATCACATTTTATACATTTAGTTGACACATAAAGGGTGAATTAGAATAAGTGTAACTGTAGAATAAGATTAAATTCATATACCTCCAACAGGGCAAAAAAATACAAAAGTCATAGCCACAGTGCTTGGAAAATAAATTTCAAATTATTCTGCAGGATTTTCAGTAATCAAAGCAGTTAATAAAAAAGTAAGAGCCACAAAGAAAAGGTGAATGTAGATTCTCAGTCATCTAAATAGGCAGATGTCAGAATTCTGCTCACAAGACTTTGTGTTTTGGTAAAGTCCACTGAATAGTCCAGTGAAGCGAAAACATCTTCAACCCCAAAAGCAAAGTCCCATGAACAGACTGAATTTCCCATGGATAAAAAGAAAAAGTGCTTTTATGTTAAAGCATAATTGTTTATGGTTAAGCTGAAGTCACATCAGACTGCTCACTGGAGCTGTCTTTCCCTCTGAGCCTTATTTGTGGCGTAAACGTAGAAGAATTTTTGCATCATACCTGGAAATACCATGAGCTCCTCCTGCGTTTCCATGGTGATGGTAAGAGGCCTGGCTGTGACGACAAATTGGTAGAGAGGAGATGTATGCTCTCCGTCTGTCACCGTGAAGCTGAAACCACCAGACTCCTCACCTGGTGGGAGAGAAACGGCATGAACTTGACTCATCAGTCTCTCAGTATCTTTCTTTCTTTCTTTCTTTCTTTCTTTCTTTCTTTCTTTCTTTCTTTCATTCTTAATATTTCTTCTTTTTATCTATCATTAATTAACCTGCACTGTAACAGTCAGAAAAGGTGAGCAATAAGCCATCCTGTGGCACAGATTCCCTCCAGGACAGCTGAACTGCTGCTGACCACAGCAAAGCAGAACATGAATGACAAGAAGTTGTCACATCAATGACACTTTTATTCAATGTGTTAATAAGTGATATTTTACTGCCCCATGGCACAAAATGGTCATATAACATCTGTAGGGGTTTTTATTAGGATACTGATCAGTACTAATGAGTCAGTGGCTTCATCTGCATATGCTCAGATTTCTAGCTCTCAGAACTCTTGTGGAGGACTTGAGGAGCTGATGTTTTATCAAAGCTGTGGCATTTTTGGCTCACTAAAGACTTGCTTTATTGTATGGGCAAATACCCTGTGTCTGCTGTTTTGTCCTCTGAGAGAGAAAATAGAGGGTTGTATTTGCTATAATGTTTTAAAGGGCGCTAGAGGAACCAAGGCAAACAGTTACCGTTCGTTTCTCTGCCTCTGTTTATTGTCTCTTCTCTATGGTGCTCAAGTGGAGTTACTGAACTCTGCCTTTGTTTTCCAGAGCATCAAAATTAGGTTTGCCCACACCACTCCACTCCCTCTGAAATGTGAACTAAAGGTACCACTTTACAATTAGACCACCCCTAGTGAATTACAATTAGGTTATTAATTAGGTTGTAGGCTCTAAATCATTCATAGACTGTGAGATTTAACAGAGCAGTAAATTGATCTTGCCAAATAGTGAGCTTGTGCTAGTGCATGAAAACTGCATTATAACGTGTTTATGTGTATTGCCTAATTAATAACCTAACCATAGACCATGATAAACCCTTTATAAGGGTGGTCTTATTTTAAAGTGGTCCTGGACCGAATAGTGTAAATTTTATTTCCATTTTACTGTATTTATTTATATCAGTGTCTCTTTTATTTTCACAGCATATATATTGTGTATAAGTAAGTATATACTGTGTTGGAGTATAACATACTTGGATACATCATGAACAATGGTATGTAAGTTTTATTGTAAAATATTTACTATTTAGTATTTATGATCCTATGGCATTATTATTTGTTTTTGGTCTCCATTGCAACAATACTTTATCATCATTACATAGCTTTTTATTATTAATATCAGCAACCAAGTGAGAGATCAAATGTAAGCTACTGGCTTTGCCTTTGCATGAGCCTTTGTCTGTAGACGGTGCAAAGACAAAATTCAAAGGGTCAAGAATCAAAGATTAAAGGACAAAAAACTGCTGCATTTCTAATAGTTTGCCTAAAACACATTTGCCTGGACAACAAAAAAACTTTAAAGTAATTTTTCTGGACTCTCCTCTTGGTGCAGTTCCTGCTTTTTGCCTTCATGGGGCAGTATTGGTCACTGATAGAGGTCAATAATGGTCGTACATTACTTTATGCCCCCTTAAAAAAAAAGTTTTGACTGAATATACTACACTGAATGAATTCATTATATGCATAGAGGCCAAGAGCATGCAGTGGCTTCTTTACTTCTCATCTTAATGGCCTAACCTTCATGAATAAAGATGACCTCGCCGTTGTTTATGTGAGCCTGTGTGAAATTCAGGATGCTCTCCTCGGGTGACTCTTTTAATGCCACCATGCCGTTGGTTGGTGTCTCGACCTGGTAAATCAGCCCCTCCGCAGGGGTATCTGCGTCCTCCGTGCTCAACATGCTGGAGGTGATATCGACTTCCTCACCAGCAAGGACCTGTGAAATATCAAAGGCGGAGTGAGAAAAGGGGACAGAGAGAGATAGATGCTGCAGAAAAATGACTGATGGCCACTTTATGAAATGTGAATCAAGTCAGAGTCTGCATTAGCAATTAGCATTAGCAACAGTAACACTTCGCTTAACATATAGACTGCTGAGCATAAAGACCTAAACAATATGAGAGAACCAATGTCTTCACATAATACCTGCCTCACAAGCCTTAAAATGATAGATAGATAGATAAATAGATAGATAGACAGACAGACAGATAGATAGATAGATAGATAGATAGATAGATAGATAGATAGATAGACAGATAAAACAGGACAGAGAGACAAGCAAAAACAAAGCAAACCAGGAAACAAATGAAGAAACCTCCAAAGAAATTAAGTACCAAAACAAGACCAAACCCGTCCTACAAACAGCCACCTCCAAAGTAACAATTTAAAAGGTTAATTATTTCTCCGTGGCAGTCTAGACGCTCCTGTTATCAGAAGATGGAGCACAGCAGCACAGGCTGAATGACTCTCCCTGGGTGGAGGCGCTTTAATGGACTTCTAATGGTCGGCTGGCTGAAAGGAGCATTAATTGAAAGAAATGGGCCAGATCCCCTGAAAGACACTCTTAAATAGCAGGAATCATTTGGGAGAGTGAGCTGAGGGTGCCCCTTGGTAAGAGGTACAAATCGATCTCCTCGGAAGCCATTCGCTCTCCGATACCTCTCTCCCTCCCTCTCTCTCTCTCTCTCTCTCTCTCTTGCTCTTCCTCTCTGCAGTCTCAGGGTGAAGAGTAAGACACCTCAGGCAGAAGGAAAGGAGAGAAGAAAACTCGTATAAAAACAACACAAAATAATATGCAATGAGGGACACTTATGCTTCAAGTTCCACTGTCTACTATGTAGAAAGTAACTTATGATCTGCAATTTCTACCTAGCACTTGCACATGGATGAATATAACATGTGCCTGTTGTGAATCAATCAATCTGTGATGTCCAAGGCCTTCCAGATTCAAGTTTGTAACTTAGTGCTTTTAAGGTGTACTCACTTCCCTTAAACTTGCTTCGTCTACATCTCCTTCAGTTAGTGATTTCCTACATTTCAGAGAATGGCTTTCAGCAACCCCCTGAGAGAGAGGGGGCCTGAGCTTGTTGCATTCAGCTGTTGCTTATATATGAGCAGGTGGAGAGAGCTGCAGTGGTACTGATAGCATAGTAAGAGGAAGAAAGTTTTTCCACATTAGAAAAAGTCAGTCAAAACCTACTCAATTCTGGTCTATCGAGAAATGGTATCACCAAAACATAATGTTTACTGTCATTTCCTGCTGCAGACTCCCTTGTGGTTGTGCTCGAAATATCTAAATATGATGCCCCATTGTTAACATTTGGTCAGTTACCAACAGGAAAAGGAATAATACATCCAACAACCCAGAAATGCAAAGCTGCTTTGCCAAACATCAAAAGAAGTTGAAGTGTTTTATCACAAATTTTTCCTTTAAAAATCAGCTAAATAAATGATTAATTTCATGCTCCCTTTTAATGCCCATCAATATTAGCATCTAGATATCAACATCAGCATCTTAACAAGTAATTTAGTCTCATATTCAGTGTTAAAAAATGTGTTTCTCTTAAAGGAGGGGAAAAACTTGCCACTAGAATGAGATACTCCCACTTGTTTCCAATGCAAATAAACTTATTTTAAGAATTTTCTTGAATCGAGTGTAGTTTCCTTGAACTAGTGGGCTGATCGGCCTTATTCTGCCATTTGTCAAGAGATTTATACTTATTCCCTAAAAAAATCCAGAAACTGCATTGGAAACAAGTGGGCTTGTCTCATCCTTTTTTTTTTTTTTGAAGAAAAACAAGATGGCAACACTGGATATGAGACTAAAGGACTTGTTAAGATGGAGGGGGTTTGTGCTGAAGTGCCTAACGACTCAAAAAATGATTTACCAGTCACTGAAAAAAAAAAAAAAAACACCCCTATATATATTTACCTTATGACTGTGAATGCTGTTGCAGTTTGTACTTGATATTGCAGAACTGCTGTGAAAATAACAAACCTGCTGACTTTCACAGTCCGCTCTATCATTTCTGTTATTTCACACCCATCCAGACCATGGTTCAATAAAATAAATGTGTTGTGAGATATATAATTCAGCTGCCTTGGATTCCACTGCTCATAACATCCCATTCAGTTTGACGCTCCATCAAAGCTCTTTCACAGTGACAGGTAGCATCAACTGTCCAAAACCATAATACATCATTACACACTTGGTGCTTTTATGTCGAGAAATTGCCTCTTTTCTCCTCTCAGGTGATAACTTTGATGACTGCTAGAGTGAGTTTGATAACTCCACAGAGTGAAAGCGAAGAGTATTGTTCATGTTGGTTGCTCAGATTCTGCAGCTGTTAACTTTTATTTCAGCAATATTGTTTACAGAGAGAGGCAACAGAGGTCATTAAAAAGCAGGAGTGTATATCCTGCCTGTACTTCCTTGTCTCAGTGAACCAGTGGCAATGTGAAAAACAGCAGACATTTACTTAGTACTTACTTACTACTTTTTTTTTTTTTAATTCTGAGAAAACAGATTTAGGGGCAGAGACCTTTCTATTGACTTTAAAGAAAGAAATGCAAACAATTAACACACTCATTAAATACTAATTATATGTGCCTCTGTGTATGCTTAAGCAGTACCACATCAACTTTGGGGCATTAGGATGATTAAAGTAAACAAACAAACAACAACTGCTGAGGAGACTGGCAGGCTTTCCTGGTCTTGCCAATGCATCTGACATTGAGCGCCACCATGTTTGCGTTAAATCTGTTTGATTGCTTTCCATCACAAAACCGGCAGAGGGCGCTGTTCTACCAGTGCAAGTGGAGCTGAGGCGTTCAGAGTTTCAGAGTAAAAAGGCTGGCAGAAAAATCACTTCAGGCATATTTACCCAATTCACTAATGCCAAAGAGAAAACAAACTCACCTAGAATGAAGTCTCGGAGAGGCAGAGGGAGGAGGGATAAGCAGCAAAATCCTCTTTGCCGCAGAAAGTAAGTAGAAAGGGGAAATGTGGTCTTCATTTTGTGAAACAACAGCACTCATGATACCACTGCTGTGAGACAGAAGCTGCCAGTTGTTTTAAGCGTGGTCTCATTTGTTTACAGTAATTTTTTACCAAGGAATTAAAAGTAATTTGACAATGATATACTGATGCTTGCAAAAGCTACACATATCACCTTTAAAACATTCAAAAAATTAATCGGGCTCTTCCTCAGATTCCTGCTTTGGCTCGTTGCAACCAAGGCATCAAGCTGTAGGGCATGCTGCAATTTGTTCCAGGTATATGGAGCACAAAATCTAAAAGCAGTATTTCCCAGGTCAGTGCTAATCCGTGAAACCTGGACTATCAGTCAGTCCTGAGAGCAGCTTTGATAAACTCCAACTCTCCAGTCAAAAAACTGACATAAGATATCATAACAGGTTTGGGGGAAGTGCTTTATAAATAAATAGAAACCAATGCTAATCTCCTCTCTTATAAATAGAGCAGCTGCCTTTTTATGAGACCCAAATGATAGACAGCAACAAGAAGCTTGTGAGTAGTACCTGCTGTGTCTATATCACCATGGTCTAAAACACAGAGAAATGTAGTTTAGAATGTGTGTGAACAAGCCTTGTTTCCACATTATCAATACTGCAGAGAAGACCCTATAACCAGTCCCCTCCATGTCCAAGTGGCTCTTGGTTCTGGGTTCCAGTGCTCCAGTCTCGTACAACAGTAGGCAGATACTAACACTACCAAATATCTCTAAGTTTGCCAGCTGTGTCATGTTTATGACAGGTTGTAGTGCCTTGGCTAATCTTAAATTGTCATGACCATAACATGCCACATATTCATTTAAAGTGACATAAGAGACCACTAATGACAGTTTTCATTACCTTGGCCTACGGCAAGTTGTTGTGACAAAGACATCCCAGGCAATCTCAGCTTTGCAGGGAAAGTGACCGAACGACACATTATGACAACAGTTGTAAATATTTCTTAATGTTCCTGACAGCTGCCTTGACATGGTAATGACAGTGTTATGTGTCAGTCTTGTGAACAGTCCCCTTCAAATAAAGTGTTATCTAATCTTCTAGAAACAGGTGGTGATATCTCAAAATAAGCCTGATCACACCAGTGGTTTCAAGACTATGCCACTATTTGTTCAGATGCAGATCTTGTTTTTTAAATTAATTAATTAATTTATTTTTTACAGTGTATTCCACAATCCCTAACACTAGATGGCCACATCAGCACACTCTGCACCCCAGGAAGACGTCAGGCAATTTAGGGCAGGTAATCTGAAAATGGCCCTGCAAATTGATGGTTTATATAACAATCAATACATTTAGCACCTAAGAGGATGGGCTTCAAATTCAATTTGATCAGACACAATGGCTGATATTTCATTTAGATGCAGTAATGAAGGAGCTGCCATAGGCAAATGACTTTCTTTGTAGATGACTCAACAGGATACCACTGTCTCTTAAATGTCTGAGACTCTAAGGGGCGCCAGATGTCTGAGCTGTATCCCCAAATTGCCCTGGCATCCAACATCTCTGTCTCTTTTCTCAAGTATGCAGAGAAGGCATAACTGGTTTAAGTGTAGGCTACAATGCTATGTTTCAACTCTCTCTATGCCTGTGTGTGTGTTGGCTGGGGGGGTCAGTAGCTGGACAAACTCTAGGAAAAAAAGCTGATGAATTTGTGAATCTTAGTTTTTTGTTCATAGCCACAAAGCCATTGAGTCACTGTAGCATAGATGCAGTTACATGGAGCCATGAAGGAGAGATCACAACAAAAGCCCACAGTACCTTTTTGATTTCAGCCCATCATCTACAGTTATGTCGTTTTGCCCTGAGAGCTACTCTGCACATAAACCCTGCTTTGTGTATTGGCACAGGATAAAACAAAATTACCATAATTGGTGACACTTAGAGAAAGGTAGCTTTCATTCACCTGGTCACTATCTGGTCATATGCACAAATAGCAAGGGGATGAGGACTGGCATTCACAGTAAAGGTGTTTGGATAGTTATGTAATCGTACCAATACTTGAAAGAGTCTAGAGAGAGGAGGAGGTGGCAGACAGTTTGCTAGATAAAAACACCAGCATATTAAGACCAAGACAGATAGCTAGATAGACAGACAGACAGACAGATGGACAAATCCAGATAATCAAGTAGACAGAGCCAGATTGTCAGATAGTCAGACTGACCCAGAGGAACAACCACACAGACACAAAGTAAAGCCTAGCAGAACCAGACAGAGACAAATGAGTGTGTGCTCAAATCGAGACCAGCTGCATCCTATAGACTGGGCCAAATGGGATCAATAGTGAGCTTGAGTCCCATCATGGCCGTGTAACACATCGTGTCTGATCATCTGCTGTGGAGGTCACTACACATAGACATACACACACACACACACACACACTTCCTGCTTTAAATCAATCCAAGTGCCGCAAGGCCAGCCCTGGCTCTGCATGTGCTGAGAAATCCACATATTATTATGTTACATTCTGCAGCCGCAGCAGAAGAGGCACAGGGATTGGCTGCCTCCCTCACTCTGCCAGAAAGCCGCGGTCTTGTCGACCATCTTGGTTTTCCAAAAATACGGGTTGCCAGGGAGACGCAGAGCCGCAGGCAGAGCAGGGAGGGCTGAATGACACAGTTGGTTTCCAGTTCTGTGAGCTGATTACTGCTGGCTTTTTCCAACTGCCTGCCGACTCTTACAGTAGAATCTGCAATATTGATCTTTCAAAACTTTGCTTTGTTGTCTGAAAGAAATTATAGATTTTTGCAGTGTCTGGCAAAACGCTTCTGAACCCAGACGCTAATTAATTAAACATGCCAATGAATAAACATGCTATTTCTTTCTCCAGAATATATATATATATATATATATATATATATATATATATATATATATATATATATACAGTAATAGGTTTAACAGTATACTGGTGTAGTACTTACACTCTACCACCTATTCTACTCATTATAGTAGTAGCGCAAAGCAAAGTAGCACAAAGCAAAGATACAATTCCAACCTTTAAATCAACTTTCAGATTCTTCCAATCTATCTAATCTTACTTGTGAATCCAAGTTCAACTGCCTCCTCTCTTGTGTGAAGGCACAGAATGCAAACGCACAACATCAAAGACAAGAGAAAAGTTCAGATGTTCCAATGCCCTGCTTTCATCTGACAAAATCTACAAATGGTGCATATGTTTAGTAGGACTGGGCAATGATCCAGCAGTATTATTTATCATCTTCCACCAGAATTAGGTTGTGATTAAACAATGACATCAAGTTCTGTGATACATACTGCTGTTGTCTAAGTTAATCATAAAAAAGAAATACTGTTTAAAATGACAGAATTAAATCTGAAACAAATTAAGCAGTCTTTTTTTTTAAAAAATCCACCTTTATCATACTTTACATTATTATGCAGTTCAATGTGATGACAATGTCATTTTGCAAAAGTTAGTATATTGATACTGTTATCCTGTATACTGCTAAATATAAAGATTTGAATCATTATTACTGCAGTATGAGATTTTTTTGCCCTTTATGTTATCTGAGGTGTTTGCAAATTTGAGACTGCATTAAAATGCATACAGATTTGGCAGTCAGGGAAGATGAGTTCAACACTGCATACAGAGAATGCAATGACTTTGGTGCAGGATGCATGAAACAGTGGACTTCTTCATGGCTGCAAGGTATGTGAAGCTTTCCAGTAGATGCGAGAAAGAAGAGCAACAATTGTTGCAATCAAGAGAATCTTGAGGTTATGAAATGCAGTATGTGCAGTTCACTTCATAATAACTAAATGACTAAACCTTCAGTGTAAACTATTCCTTTACATAAAAGCCAGTATTGGAGAGTAAGTAGGTACAAAATAACAAAGTAATTGCTAAATTAAAAAATAATTGTAATTGTAATTACTTACAGTTACTGAGAAAAAATGTAATTAAATTACAGTTACTAATAAAAATGTTGGTAATTACAAAGGGGTTATATATTCTATATAATTTTCAGTTCAAATTTGAGTGCAACACCATTAAAGGTACATGGAACTGTCCTACAGGGAGCTGGCTCTACATCTACAAAGGTTCTATTCATTTGGCACTATGCGCTAGAATTAGTTGTTTTTGAGTGTTGTTTTTGATTGGTTCACTTGTTTGAATTTGCATGGCCTCTCATCTGCCAATCAAATAAATGCACACTGCTCTAAGCAACCTGTCTGCCATGTGGCATGCCTGTGACCAGCTGATCACGTCAAAGTGGTTTGTGGTTTGTGATCGAAATTCTTGTGATTTGTTTTGGTGGTTGTGCTTAAAAATCAAAAAAAGTTCTGATCATACTGTATTGAAGACTTTTACTGTAATGTGTTGAGTAGTGGTTTAAACTTATGTTTTAAGCTTTATTAACCAGCTTAAAACATTTGTTCAAATAATAATAATAAAAAAAAAAATCAAAAAGTAATCAAAAGTAATGTGTTACATTAGTGTTTTGATGAAGTAATTAAAATAATTACATTATTTATTACATTATCAACTAATACATTAGTAACTAGTACTCTGTAACCTATTAAATTTCAAAATTAACCTAACACTGATAAAAGTTATGGCTCTATGAGCCAGCGTTGACTTCTTTGGTTGCTAAACAGCATTGCATTAATGTGCTATGCCTTGCACTAATGTCCTGTAGCTTAACAAGCTAATTTAACAGCCTTAATTTAGACAAATGTTGCTTGTGATGATTAGTCTGGCAGTTGTGTAATCAAGGTGCATGTGCATGTAAGTGTTTTCTGGTCAAGGTAGAACTTCTTTTTTCTGTGACTTCTAGCTTCATCATCGTGCTTTATCTGACAGCACATGAATGCAGGACAGCAATACAGATTCAACTTTATGTATATAAAAAAAATTCCAGCAAAAGAAACACTTCCACCTCCTTTACAGTAGAGAATGTTGGAAGAAAGTATCATGGCTTTTCAAACATTAAAACATTACCTCCATTCCGGTGTTGCGCATCAGTTTCGGCGGCTCATCGTTGACTGGGATAATGGTCACGGAGATGGTGAAGGGGAGACTCCGGCGCTCTATCTCATAGGCTGAGGCAGTGAGTGTGAAACTATCCTTGGAGCTCTCAGTACTGTCATGCATGTAGTAGACATGTCCAAGTTTCACCTGGAAAAGACAAAAGGGACTCAGCGACACTCAGTTTTGACTCAACATGACTTTTTCAATTGAGAAAAAGATCGGTAAGCCTAAGCAGAAAGGGTTGAATCAAAGTTTATGTATGAGTGTGTTTTCCTGTACACCAACATCCCAATAATATTTTACTTTAGAGTTGGTGCATGAAACCTCAATAAAGGGTCCCTAAACATTTTCAATTTCAAATTTCTAATATGTTTTCCAGCTCTAAATTTGCTGATGTGATGTGAAGATTTTAGTGTGCAGCTGGATTTTGAGCAGATAGACAACATGGCAACAACAGCTGTATAGATGAAAATTATTCTTCAGGCAACAAATGTCAGAATATGTGAGATGTAAAACCAAAGAAAATACTTAGTGTCATGCAATTAGAGACAGTAAGCAATATTTTTTGATACTTTTTAAAACTTGTCATGTTACTTAGAAACGTATCAAGACCTGCAAAATCACTAAATTCTTTTTCCATACATTTCCAGATTTTCCAGAGCTTTGTAGCAACCTATAAATAAGACTCCTGCAGTATATCAATATAATGTGGAAAACTGGGACACGGGCATAGCTTATGAAGATGAGTTGAAGGTGTTTTAGTGATGAGATATGAAGATGCATATAAATAGCTTAATCTGGAATAAAACCTTATCCAGGACTTAACTCAATGTAACCAGAAAATTAATAGTAAGTGCATCTAGACCTACATTAGACAAAGCACACGAGAGTTTTAAATTAAGTGTTATATGCATTTTGATGAATTCTTAAATTCTGCCAAAGCTTGATCAGCATATACAACATTAACCTTTTGGCGCATAGCGGTCACTACAGTGGATAGCTGTTTAAAAGTCATTTTCTCCTAAATGCAATGGTGGAATTGCATATCAGCTGTTAGAATGCTCTCTGCTGCTCGCCCCCATTGAGTTTTATGCAGAGACTGTCAATTCTTGTTGCTGAAAACATATTAATACTAGTATCATGACATGGTAATACCAGTCCTGCATCCTTAAAGAAGTATGGAGACCCACAAACGTGTTCATGCCCTAAGAAGAGTAAAAACACATAAGAAAAAAATCTTGACTTTCATAATTCATGCATCAAAGGGTTAATTCACATATTTTGTATATATATTTAGATCAAAATTCTATAAGTGTGATGCATTTAAGTTCATCCTGTATAAAGAGGACACACGATGTTGATCCTACTAGAATACACTATGCTCGTCCTTTATTTTGTTCATCTGTTAAATGACCACTATGGGTTTTCAATGCTGAAATCCTCTGCGGACAGAATTATTCTTGCTGACAGGTACAAAGGGGAAAACATGCAGGTCAATATAAAAACAACACAAATGCTACATCCAAATGTTTTCTTAACTAGCACTAGCAAAATTGTCTCATTAGGAAATATGTTTCAGGATGCTGATGGTCCTTGACTGAAGTGTGGCCAAACATTTTAATAGCAGACTTTGGCAACAGTGTGCAGGTGTCTTTCACATGCAGATGTCTGAGGTCTTGATAGACAAGGACATGCAGTTACTTCATTCTGCCTCACAAACCGATGAGCAGTAACTGTGTGAGTTTTGAAACTATGAAAAATTACTGACACTGACTATCTCCTGTCTAGACAAAAGTATTGTTTAAACTGAAGTGGACAGTGTATAGTTTTGCAGCTTTTATGACAATAACTTTTGTTTAAAACTCTAGTTATAAACTTTGACCTTTGAAAGACACAAAAATAGTCTCTTTTCTTTGCCTTTCGCATTCTTTCCAGAGTTTTGAAACAAAGGCTATAATCAGGTCCCTGGAGCAGGCAGCAGCACTGGGAAAAGGAGAACCTCCCTGGTATGATGGAACCATGAGAGAGGAACCAGATGCATACAGGAGTCATCCAGTGTCAGGTTGAGCTAGATGGAAAACAACACCTGCACTCTGCCCGAGCCAACTCTGTTGATTTTCCGCATAAAAACAGAAGTGGAGTCATACAGTATGTTTGTTTCTTAATGCTGTCTGGGGAGTATAATCCTTCTATCTGACCTTCTCCTCTGACACTTTTTGAGAGGGCACAAGAGAAGGAAAAAGATATTCACTGTCTCTTTGAGAACTGTTGAAACTTTGTCTATATCCAGGCCAAGGCAGCAAGCCCCTATGAGAGGAGCTGCTCTAAAGAGCAGGAAGTGCCTAATGGATCCCACATGGCTGGCATCCTACTGGAAAAACACCCCCCATCTTTACCAATCGGGGTAAGTAAGTGAGACAATCAGTCCCCTCACCGGGACAATAAACAATGGCTGGTTGTTGGACATGTGGCCATCACATTTACCCAAAAAAAGATAGAGTGCTGATCTAATGTGTGTGTCAATATCAAATTGCAATCCTAATTGCATGATTTATGTAGGTTTGATTTTTGAGAGAGATGCATTTTAAATTGTGGGATCTGTTTAGCTACTGTATGTCGGACAGTTAGTGGGATAAAATGCTGAACTCCTATCATTTTGCTCTGAAAACAACTTTGTTTTTGAAAAATAAAGATGCCTATCTGGGCTTTAATATGATTCCACAGATGGAAGACCTAATAGGGACCTGATGGAGAGTTGAGCCTGATTAGAAAGTGTTTTAAAGTCCTTTATATTTCACATATCTTCTCTGCTTGGATTCCACTCAACACAGCATATGTTATAGGATGTGTGCATACCTCCCTTTCAGTAGTCGGAAAGGCAGTGAATGATAGTCAGAGCCGTGGCTGGCGAAACACTGCATCTTTTCTCACACACATTTTATCCTTGTGTGACACATCTGGGACACATGGTTTGTAGAGTCGTTTCACATTCTTGCGGCTGCTGTTAGTGTATAACTCACGGCCTGTACTTGGAAGCTTGAAAGTGCAGACCACTTATGTTACAGGAAGGCTGCTTGACTCACTCTCCATTTTTTTAAGTGTACCCCCACATTACTGAGCCCTTACATAACATTGTAGAACCAACCCACATGATGACTTTATCACAAGATAACTACATGCAGCAGTTAAGTGAATGTCCAGTCCCAGGGGCAGGGGGACTTGGCCAGTGGAGCTTGAAACAGTGTTGAACTTGAAAAGAACCACTGCTCCCTACAGAAATTTCAAATAACGTTGGATAATGAGGGCTTGCACATCCGACTTTAATTTTGGAACTATTACTCTCTGGTTTACATGCTGTGCTGACTGAGGCTCACACATTTATTTTTCAATATGGTTCTCATTTAGGAATGACTGTGTCTCATGCTCAGAGTATAACGGTAAAAGGAAACAGAGAACATACACAGAGTCAACCCATAAAACTGTTTCCACTAACCACTATACAAAAGTCAAGGCTATGACGTTTTCTCTATGACATTTCCAGAGTGGCAGACGACTGATGTACATTCATTTTTGCCCCTACTACCAAAGTAATCAGATTTAGCTGAATCATGGCTATGCACAAGTCCCAGCTGAGTTGGACTGTACAGTGGGGTCTTTGAGAGACAGCAAGAGTGAGCCTGGCAGTTGCAAAGCGCGGGAGGTTTGTGTGCACACACATTATTACAGAAATATACTGGGCCAGTTTATTTTGGCTCTGGGCAGTCCAAAGGCACCATCAGATTTTCCACAATACTTCAGCAACGAGAGAGGAGTAGAGGGAGAGTATGTCTAGATGTAGAAGCCATAAGATATGTGACTAACTAGCTCCACAAAACCATGTGGTCCATTCAGAATGCATGAGGTTTTTCCACCGGTAAGTACTCATGTATTTTTAATACTTTCCAAAAGCAGGAGCCTCTGAACCACATGGCGGGACACCAGATAACTGTGCAGCAGCTCCAGCATTCTCCCTCTCAGTCTGGTACTACGCAACAAATCCAAAACAGCAATGAATAGTAACTGGGGAAAGTTTCATGGTGACGTGTACTTGTGGCAGTCCTCTTGAACAACCACCATGCTCAAAGTCATCAGAGGAAAATATTAAATTGTGTTATAATTTAGATGAAAAAAGTGTTCCAGAGGAAATCTTTTGGTTCCTGAGTAATATAAATATGCTTGTTTTTCCTGAAGGTTTCTCAAGCTTTGATGGATAACCCTTGAAGCTGTTCCAGAGATTGTTTTTGTGCAAAAATTCACCTGTTTTATCAGCCTAAATCACAAAGTGAGGCTGCAACTGAGAGGAATTTCCCACCCCCACAGCTGAGATGCCATAGATTCACTCTGCAGTATTTGCCCACAAACTCCAGTAAATGAACACTGTTTCCAGAGAAAGTTGGACTCACTAATGCTCGATCTTTTTCCCGTCTTGTCCATTTGACATCTGTTAAAGCCATAACAGACTGTGCTGGTAAACAGTAAACTTGGCAGTTGTACTGACGGCACATTACATGATCTCTGGGTATTGTAACTTCAGGCAGTTTTGAAACAGTCACCTCTTGCTACTATTTTGAGTTGCAAATGTGAAGTTCCGTACCACAGCTTTTAAAGACTAAATCAGCACTAAAACACATAAGACAGAGAATTGCTCCTTCACTGCTCTCTGTGGGTTGAAACTTTAAAGTGTTTTGCACTTCACTTTAACTAGTGATGTCAAAGGAGGTGTTTTCCGTCATCTGTCAAAGCCAAAACAAAGGTAAAAACATCTGACTTCAACCCAAGTCTTACTTTCAGAGTGATTTAAGAAAAACTTGATTGACAACCCAATAAATTATATTACAAATAAACTTCTTTCAAGTCATCAATATATACATAAAAGCCAATATTCCAGATAGTAACTACCACTGGAGTGAATAGTTACTCCTTAACTGAATTTGAGCAGAATAAATGCACTAAACATAGTTCTGAGATACCTGTACTGAATTTGAGCATGTACATTTTAGTTTTTTTGTTAATCGTTTTACTTTCTACTGGAGTGTTCCTGTTTTTACCCAAATAAATCATTTATGTATTCAACCACTGCAATGCCTACCTCTTCCCAGGTGAAGTAGTTGAGTTCTTGCTCATCACCGTCCAAGTAACGGATGTCACCATGTTGTGGCGGCTCCTCCACAACAAACTCAATGTTCACTGAACTGTAGTAGGGGTGTGAGATGTTCAAAATCTCTGAGGTGACTGGCACGCCAGCCCCTTCCTTTACAGTAAAGTTTAGGGTGTGGATGGGGATGATCCGAGGCACGATGTTCACAGAGACATGAAGGTCTTCCACTGTTGTAAAGCCATTACTGACATCTGCTGTGAAGGCATCATTACCCTGGAAGACGAAGGTTGTTAGAATCACCATAATGTTATAGGATAATGTTTTACAGTTTATGTGATTTTTTTTTTTTTTTGAAGAATATGCAATGCTTTATGGCTTTGCTTTTACACTTGTTATGCATATGGCAGTGAATGCTCACATCTGAATTGTCACTATAGTAGAGTAAGATAGAATGTAAACCTGAATGGATGCTGACACATAGAGAATGTGCCCTTGATCAATGTCCTCCTGAGTGAAAGAGTGAATGTAGTCCAGGACAGGGGCGACTGTGCTGTCTGAGTTATTGGTCAGCTTCACCACATGGCCAAGACGAGGAGGCGCTTTAACGGTGAACACCATTTCTGAGGGTAGAATATCAGCCTGCTCTACCTAAAAGACAAAGATATTTCATTGTGTTGTACAATCAAGCTGCTATAATTCTTTGTAGAATGATAAGCTTGCAGATAGAGAACTTGCTTGGGTATCAGACAGCCGAGTGAACAGAAACTATAAATCGAATTGTGACATTTTATATTGTATAATATCATGCTGCAAATGTATACATAAACCATTTATGGTCAATCCATTTTTGAGAAATTTGGATAAACTCTTTGGAGTTTTGCAATGTTTAGCAGTCATGCTTCCATTTGACATTATTTCAAAAGAGCTTGCCATTTTCCATTTCACAGTAAGAGACCACCAACCAAGTCAACATGTTGACGCTTTGAAAGGCCACTCTGCTTTGCTCAATACATTTTTCAGTAAGCCATGTGCTGGGTATATAGGTATAGGTGCTTTAGTCAATACAAAACATCAGACTTTTATTAAACTTTTAAAACAAGAAATTTGATCCAAATTGTTTTATTTTAAAAGTATCTATCTATCTATCTATCTATCTATCTATCTATCTATCTATCTATCTATCTATGAATATATATAGGGATATGTGAAGAATGGTCACACAAAGGTCACATTTAAACTCTTAATTAATTACTTTCAAAATGAAGTGCAGACAGGCTCATCTTATAAATTACAGCAGGCTCCTTAGGGTATACTTAGTGCTCTGTTTTCCACACTTAATAGACTGTAATTTAGTACATAAACTAGATTAAAAGCGGCAACTATATAATCATGCTTAGTCCTACTTTCATGTGGAAGTTTGCAAACAATGTACAACACCCAAAGAGCACTTGGCTGAGAATAGTCTACCAAAACAAAACAAAACAAACAAACAAACAAACAAACAAACAAACAAACAAACAAAAACCACTTTGAAATAATAATAATAATAATAATAATAATAATAATAATAATAATAAAATGTTCAGCCTCAAAGTAATGACTGCCAAGTTGTGTAAATTCTAAATGCTCTCCTCTTAAACGAAACTAAATGTCTGCTATAGGGAATAAATGGCAGGCAATGCAAAACAAAACAAAACAATAAACTGTATAGTGTAGATTTGTTAATAGTAATATTAAATAACTAAAAACATCTATAAATCAGCATAAAATATCACATTGTCCTAATATAAAGGATAATTTCAGAGACAGTACCTTGAGATGATCCTGGGTGATTATGGTATGTTCTCCCTCATAGGAGATGATGACCTCATTTGTTATAACTTCAGGTTCAGAGAGGTAACCATGCTTGAATATTTTAATCCTGAATGTGCCATCTTCAGAATAACCTTTTGCTTGGACAGTGAAGCCAAAGCTGTCTTTGGACCTCAAACTCTGGTAATTATGTTCATATGACACAACTCCCTTCTTCAGGTCTTCCTGGGTGAACTCTGAAGCCTCAATCCCACTTACAATAATCTTTCCATCACTGGGTGGTGATGTCACTTTGAATTTGATCTCACTGTCATCTCTGATGTCCATGTTGGTGTCAGCGCTCAATAAGGTGGTGTTGAGGGTCTTGGTGCTTCCATGGTCCATGACAACCATTGTGTTGTTCACCACCCGCAGGTAGGGGTCACCTGCCTGGATCTGGAGCAGTGTGGTGGTCTTGTGGAAGCCATCTGACACTTGTAGTGGGAAACGTTCACGGTCTGCTCCATGGTGAATGAAGAGAATGTTCTTATCTCTCAGGTCGGCTTGTGTGAAACGGAAGAGGGATTGTGAAGGGTTAGATGCTGACACAATGTTGCCTGAAAGGATTCCCTCACGAGCGTAGACAATTTGAGTGTCATTAAAACCTGAGTCATCATCCCTGAATTGAATGAAATCAGTGGTTAACAATCGCTGTCCATGGCGGACCACATTGAAGACTTTATCCACAACTCGGACAGGCTCATGCTCATTTTTGGACTGAATGGATATTCTGAAAACACCACTCACTGATTCTTGACTGCTTGCCTGGGTGTTTGAACTTCCTGCTCCTTGATCAAATGCCAAGAAATGAAACTCATCGCTGCTTGTCTTGGACCCATCATGTTTGTAAATAAGTCTATTAAGCTGAAGGTCCTCACTGCTGAATACTCTTATGCCCCCTTCAAATCTAGGCTGGCCAGGTGGGGACTCCCTTATGAGTCGGCCATTCTTTGGATCTTGTGTGACACGGTACAAAAAATCTGTCGAGGTTGGTGACTGGATCCACAGATAGTTTTTGGTCAAAGTATCTTCACCACCCTGCAGAACAACCAGTCTCTCATTTGTCAGAACCGGAGCATCTGAATCAGCAAGGATGTTAACTGGGTAGGTATACACAGGAGAGTACTGATCCTCAGCAAAGACTTTAAACTGGAACTGGTCCACACTATCCACTGCTCTCCGTACCCGGAGCCTGTAGCTAATTTGACTATCCCAAAGGTCCTGCTGGGTGAAAATGTCACCCTCAACCAGTTCTTTGTCTACCAACAGGAGACTACCTAGTGTGGGAGGCTTCACAAGGATGTATTTCACAGTCGCTGGATCAGGACTTTTCCCTTTTACTTCAGCCTCAAGCTCGGTGTGCCTGATTGTCTTTTCTTGCTCTCCCTGGATCTCCAGTGGGACCAAGTTAGAAACTTTGACTTGGGCAGGCATGATCTTGACTAAAAAAGTATTATTCCAAAGAGAGAATTGTCCCAGATGGATGTCAAACTGAATCCGCTCAGCCACAATATCTTCCTGGTCACTTGAGTCTGTGCTCAAGTATCTAAGGCGGTTTAATTCCAAATCTGATTGATGGAAAGTGGTCACCTGCTTGGACATGCCATTCCCTGACATAATCTGGAGTTCTCCATATCTCAGAGGTTGTGTAATGTTATATACAATATCTCCATTGCGAGGATGGGCAAGGACAGCCAAATTTTGAATACTTATAGAAGAGTTGCTGCCTTGATACAGGAGAAGACCAGTATTGGTCACAATAGTCATATGTGGTTGTGTGACAGATATCTTAAAAGTAGTTGATTGACTTATTGAGTGTCCATCAGATACTTCAAATGTAATTCTATCAGCACTACCCCCTCTGTGAACAAAATAGATATTTCCATTTTTCAGTTCCCTGCAAGTGAACTCTGTGATGCTTCTCCCTGGTTGCAGGATATTTTCTAAGTAACCAACTTCCTTTGAAAGCTCTGGGGTTATAGATACTACCAATTCATCACAGCGTGTGTCAGCATCCACGATTTTGATGAGATTGGGACTCAAACGAGTCCTCCCATTTTCTGTGATGGTAATGTCACCTCCACCAAGTTGGGGTATATCATTTACAGGAATAACCTCAACTGGGAGGACATATTCACGAGGGTTTTTTAGACATTCTGGTAGGTAGCTGTTACTGTGAACAGCCACTTCTAATTGGATTTGATCTGCATACCTTTCATTTCCATCATGCAGATATTTAATTTTTTTATTGACGACATCGAGAAGAGTAAACTTCTGAGTACGTCTAGTGCTAATGTTCATATCAACAAGTCCATACCAGGGATCACTCTGGAGAGTAAAGATTATCTGAGACTGGCGCAGTCCTGCGGCATTTAGTTCAAATGTAGGGCTCAGGTTGTTTACATCAAAAAAAACCTCTCCACCCTCAGGGACTAGCAACGGGGTGACATTAAGGAGTTTTGTGATATTTCGGAACATTTCTGGTGTATCATCTGTTGGGTAGCAGTGTTGTTTACTGAGATCCATATCGCTATATTGGATCCGAACAGGGGCAATTGTTGTAGTTGCATCCAAGTCATAGTAGGTTGAGTAGTCAGAATAGTCTTCTCCTTCACATTTGACATGGACATCTTTGGTCACCAAAGCATCTTGTAAGCTCCGATCCTTCTGATTTACTTTGATTTCTCCAAAGCACCCAATGAAGGATTCAGATGTTAACTGATCCTCCATACGATCCAAGAACCCACTACTACGGAAGACGTCTTTCATTTTCCCCTGGATACCTCCTAAATACAGATTTCCCACTAAATCCAGTTTTTGTGAGGGGTCAAGAGTGAGAGAGGCAGACTGACTGTCTACATTAATGTCAAATGATTTCTGATCGACCTGGACCCTAACTCTATGCCACTGATCATCATCCACCTTCACCAGGGTATTGTCCAACATCTTCATGCCACTGCCAAGGTCTAACACACCTCTGAGATAGCTGTTCATAACACCAATACCAATGAAATCTGTCTCTCGACCAGGGTGGAAAATAAGCAATGTTTCATCTATGGTTGTTTTCATGAGGAATTCCAAGGTCCGAACAGCTCCGCTAGGTTCGCTCCAGGTAGGGAAAGACACAAAAGAGTCAGGAGTGCTGAAACTAGTTGTCTCCCCATCACCAGCCTCAAACTCACTGCTACAGGATTCCTTAGTGTCATGGCAATCCGTTAACTCAGGTTTGAGAATATTAAATTGATGGGACTCAAGTTTGACCTCAGTCATGCAGCCACGGAATGGTGGAATGGCGTTGCTGAGGTAGGGGGCATCTAGGTCTCCTGTTCCTCCAAGCCAAACTCCCAGGTCAATGTTAAGCTCCTCCCCGGTGTCAGTCACAGGGATGTATGTTGAAAACAAGTCATCAATTGTCATGGTGAGCTTGGCGTCCTGTAGCATGAGAGACACTTTGTGCTCCAGAAGGTTATTCAGCTGTATTCCAACAGATGAGGACAATGTAATCTCACCAGCCCCCATGTTCATTCTTGCCTGTGGAAAAACAAAAATGTTTCACTTAATGCAAAATTATATGACTCCCTATTTCTGTTACTTTTGTAAATGGCAATTGTGACGTTTAGGATATCTTGTGCATTTTTAACACCACCACCACCACCACCACCTTTTATATGAATATCAATATCTAAATTTAGAAATCGTATAGCCATGTAAGATGCAGTGTTCTCTTGCCTAAACCTCTAATCTGTAATGACATCAAAAAACACTTGGTTTTGGTAAGCTGATTTATTGACTCATTGACTCATAAAGTATTTGAGTATAAGCTTCATCCCATTGTAAAGTTAACATTTATGGACCAGAGAAGATACCAAAAACCTAGAAAACACAGGTATACCAACATGCTGACTAAGCTGTATATTCAAATGAAATTTGAAAGTCACTCGCAATCTCACAAATCAGAGTGACATACAGTGCATGGCAGAAAATGCATTTATTTTTACTTTGTGAATGCAATATATATATATATATATATATGTATGTGTGTGTGTGTGTATATATATATATATATATGTATGTGTGTGTGTGTTTATATATATATATATATGTATATATATATATATATATGGGGCTCCAGCGTGCGACCTATTAGGTCGACCTAATTTTTTTAAGGTGCGAGTTAAAATTGAATTAGGTCGCGCCGGTGCTACTTGCAGGAGGACGAGTGAAAAAAAAATCTGTTTTTTTCTCTCATCACTCCCGTGGCTATGTTAGTGCAGTAATGGTTGTGGTTGATAATAAAAATATTAGGCTACTTTCTGGCTCATTCCTGAGACTCCTATCTCTCCCCTCTCTCGCTCCCTGTCTCTGCCTGCCCGTCTGTCTTAATGCGTGATGTGCACAGACGTACACGTGCGTACACTCAGCGCGCTTACTGAATGATCACTGACGATTCCGCTAAAAAAAAAAAAAAAAAAAAAAAAAAAAAACCTAAACAAAGAAGATGAAGCGGTCTATCATTGATTATTTTAAGAATAAGAATGTGTCAGAGGAGGCTGTTGATGCTGGAGGGTCTGAAAATAGGGAAGCAACAAGCGAATTTTGGACTCGGAAACCGAGTCGAAAAGGCAAAGAAACTTTCCAGACTACAGCAGCACACTGACATAGATTGTGTAACATAGCGAAGAGTTGCCACTCCGCTCTATTTTCACTGGCTAACAGCAGCACACTGGCTTAGCTTGTCTATTCAGAGAAGAGGTATCACTTCGGCTAATTTTTCAATCTATGTTATCACATGCATACTACTGCTCTTTCATTGGTAGCTGAGTTGTTAGGTCTGTTTGATAAGCAATTTACATTGTTAAAACAAATAATAATTTAACATATTGTTACAGTAAAAAGTACTCTGTCAACCCTCAGGTGAAATAATTACTGATGCATCCTCTTGTCATTTTTGTTCAATCATTAATAACATATCATTTCGTGGTTTTATAGAAGTATTGGATCGGGACTCAGTATCGGCAGATACTCAAAATCAAATGACTCGGACTCGGACTCGGGGGCAAAAAAACGTGATCGGGAGATCCCTACTTTCATTTTTATGTTTTGTTTATATGAAGAAGATGATCTATTTTGTACTGCTGCTGCAGAGAAACGTAAAGTTCCAATTAAAATATTTTGCAGACAAGTTTGGGTCATTTTTAATCTTTAAATTTCATCAACATGATAAGGTCATGCATTAATAACATGCTAAATATGGTACTACCTAATTTCTTTTGGTGCTACTAAACGAAAAGCTAGGTGGCACCAGTGCTACCTGTGAAAAAGTTAGTCTGAAGCCCTGTATATATAAATATATAAATATATATATATATATATATATATATATATACACACACACATATTGCATACAAGATTAAGACATGTCAAGCTTTGTTCAGTACCTCTATTCATAGTGGTGAGTGTAGGTTGATAGTGCAGTGTCCACGGTTTGGTGCCTACTCACCTGTAATTTCCCATTTTGAAGCTCAAGGAACAGGTAGTCTTCCATTCCTGCAGCCAGGAGCAACAACCCACTTCGTCGACTAGTCTTGAACTGTAGTGACAGGTGGAAAGTGGAGACATCTTGGATGGCCTGTATTTTGCAGAAGCTGTCTCCAAAGTAGGATGCTATGGAAAGAGGTTAAACAGTGTCAGTGGGCTCTGTAACTGTTGGAAGGCTTTGATTGCCATAACAATCCAGCAAAGTATTTAAATTCTATATAAAATCAAACTGCAAATTCCAAAAAATCAACAAAAAGTTTTTTTTTTTCTTTTTTTTCATCCATTGATATTGGGAATCATACAATGAGGCTGTCTCTCAAGGACCCAAGGGTCATGAAATGCTCTCATCATATGTAGTAAATGACAATGTCACCTCACCAACTTGGTAAAAATTAAACTTGAACATTAAGTAGGCTGTTTTTTTTTGTTTTTGTTTTTTTTTGCAAATTTTTTTTTAATTGTTGTGTTGCAGCAGGGCAGCAAACACATTATGGCTCACTGCACTGAGAGAGCACAAAAAGTAACCTACAAATGATGCTATCAAATCCTAACTTATCCTAAAACTGCTGGCAACTCCAGGAACCCTGAAGTGGAAGTTTGGAGAAACCATTAAATAATCTTTTTACTGTGCCTCATGTTAGAGTGCAACTTGCTCAGGATTGACTACTATATTATCAGGCTTGCTCCAGCTGCTCCTGGCTGAAGAGGAGCTCTTCTGGCCTCAAAGGGATTCTCTCACTGAGACATCAGTCATTACCCCTGCGGAGGTTTTCTGGGCATAGAGTCTTGGGGTGTAGGATTTCCCAGGCTCAAGCTGTCTCCTTTCCAATGATATGCAAATTCAGCCACCTGCCTCGGACCGTGCTCTCCGGAGCCCCTGACAAAATGTGAACCACGGAGGAAGTCAATTATTTCCCCATGCACATGCTCCAAAATTAAACTGGACAACCTCCAAGACCCCGTTTCCTACACATGGTTTTCCATGGCCTTAGCCAAGAGACACAGAAAGGGGGCTTTCCACAAGCCACCCAGTTGTCTTCGTAGAGGTGACAGTTCAAGACACAGAAATTCATTGGAGGATGGTGAAAAAGGCACTGAACACAACACAATGGTAGTGTCTTACAATAACGAAGGAGAGACAGAAAATTGCTACTCTGAGATTGCAAGGGACAAAAATATCTGCTGAAAATCAAGTCGTAGCAGCATCTAACAGCGTGGCAAGGCAGTGGGCTCCATGCCACAAGGCAGATATGACTAAATTACTAAAGACTAATGTTATTTCAGTTAGTAAACAATAAACGAGATTTGACATTCACACTCATAGCTATATATGGAAAAACTATTCTTTCAAGTTTGTTTGAGTGTGTCTGTTTGAGAACAAGCGTGCATGTGTGTGTGTCTGTGTAAGGGCTGTGTCTGTATTGCATCCTTGTTAGTGCTTCGCTGACAATTTCAAACACTGAAGGGTACATTTGTCCTTTGCTTTCTCATCCTGTAAATGATCTCTTCAATCCCAGATCTGCAAGAAATCCTGGAAAAGTGAAAAAAGACTCATTTTGATGTCAGCAAGGACGAAAAACAAAGCTTATCATCGCCCCCATGCTTTTGTGATTTTGCTAAGAGGCATTTGCTTTTGGTTCCAAGGCTGCTCTGTCATGAGCGAAGTCAGTGATGAACGGTTTCAACAAGAAGCCAAATACACAGACTGACTTTTGATTACACACTGCTGCACAGCACTGCTCTCATGCAGCCAATGAAATGCTATGTTAGTGGATCACACAGGAAATTGTCTTCAGCATTATCACATGCTGAACATGACAATCCATTATCATGTGAATATGAGTAAACAAGCAATGAGATCATATCATATAATTATAAAAAAAAAAAAAAGTGACACATAAATAATCACATGGTTAAATATTTACAAATGGCACTTTTTTGAGGCGATATTCAGTAGCCACTACGGCTTATGTCTGATGCTCTTTTGATATGTTCAGAGAATTATGGGTAAAGTGAAGGACTTCAGAATAAAAGGGTAACACTAATTGCACAGGAGCCTTAGGATGAAACTAAAAAAAAGAAAGAATCTTTTCTTAAAGGCAATTGCATTAACAAAGCAAACTGCAATGAGCTTCATGGTCCTTAAACCTGAGCTTTTGTTGGATTGTTCACTAAGCATGGGGATGAAAAGCTGAAGGAGAAAGTGATGCCAAGACAATTTTGCCTGGGGATTTTCTGGTTCAAATTGAGCTCGCTGCTGCTGTCTTCAGGAAAAGGAGCACATTTTCTAATGGGACACAATGGCTGTACTCTCTGCAGTGTACCTGAACCTGGAATTCATTAGCTGTCTGGCTAAGCTGTGCAAAGCTGTAAATAGAATACATGTATGAAAAGAACATTTTCAGGAGGCTCTGTGTCTGTAAAATGCCTGGTGCTGTGGCACTTCTCTGTTTCTCTGGCTCCTTGCTTCAGGACTGTGCAGAGCACCAACAGAGGTAAACCGTTTTTGTGTTCACATATTCAGACAAGTATGCTGAAAGAGAAACATACTATGATGGGGTGGGGGGTGGGGATCTTGCAGGAATGGCCTTTTGAGCAGAATTAAACCACGAGCCAGTAGTGTTCTACCGCAAAAGTCCACACAAAATAACATCTTCCAGGGACTTTGGGGCCTGGGCTTGGTAGATGTAGCTTAGGTGACTATTCTGCTAAGGCATCATTAGTACCATCCCTGCTCCCTCAGAATGCAAGCCTGGAGCTGTGAATCCGCTGACAGACTAGGTCAGCATGTGTGTGTATATGTGTGTGAGTGTGGTTATCCCACCGTAGACAACATTCTGAACTGATCTTGGGACAGTCTCTGATGCCCTTTAGCCACCACACCCCTCTTCACACTACTTTATTGTGCAAAGAGTAGAATCCTGGTCTCAGGCCAATGCAGATGGCTATAATTTGATGACTGAATGGGGTTGTATTTATAATGCTTGAAGGAAACCAAGAGTCCTTTTCTTTTTCATGAAAGACTGAATGAATTACCCCGTTGTCTTTCTTTCCCTTTCCTCCTCCTCTCCTACGTCCTCTTTTGGTTGAGCTAGTGACATGTCCGGAAAAGCTACAGGGAAGAGACACAGATCGACCACAAGTGCTAGAGGATTGGAGACACTCAGTCAGCTTTGTATCCTGTGACTTAACAACACCAATGAATCACACTCCCTCGCTATGCACAGAGATCTTATGTGAGCGTGGAGATGTGTTTTGAGTCAAGACAAGTTATGAGTCCTCCAAGAAGAAAGCCATCCATGAAAATACCAGATCAGATACAGTATAAAAAAAACCAAAGCTCTTGAAGAGGTGGGCTCTTTCCATTGTTGAGTTGAACATTATTGTTGAGCAACATGCAGGTATTTTAATGATACTTATTTAAAGGTCCTTGTTTCTATCGTATGCCATTTGCTAAAGTATGTTTACAATTTAAACATCAAAGGAGCAAGGCTACTCAGTGTGTCTTCTTCCCCTCCCATTTTACCATAGCAACAGTGCCTGGAAGCCAAACAAACCATCTGCTTACGTAGCCCATGGTTAAACCATGGTTAGCTTGAGTATAAATAGTGGTTATGTTGGTCATTTGTTTCCCTTGCTGGGCTGTGCCTACTACACCAGGGCATAATGACTTCTGGATATAATTATATGAAGGATAGGGTGCTTTTAGCCAGAGATAGAATGGGGGAGCATTTAGTGATATAATGACATTTACCGTATGGCAACACGGTAATTACCAAGACAAGCAATTAAATCTCTCTCTCATGGGTTATGCATGAGTCAAGACAAGGGTCAATAGCAATCCTGTGTGTTACAAGCACTAGTTTTTCAGTTATTTCTGAAGCTAGAAACTCTCAGTGGCCTGTCAGAATATGAGTTGTAATGTATAGCTGCTATCAGTTATCTGGTGAATGTATATGTGCAGCATCAAAATAACAAATCAAGCACAGATTTTCATCCAGTTTGCTGCAGCTCTCACTTTCTGGCCAAGCTGCAACACAGGAGTGTGCTTTTTTCAGCTACAATCATTCCACTGACCCTGTCTCATTCGACTTTATACCCAACTCAACTCTCATTGATGAGTATTGGTCTAAAGGGCTTAGTTAGGTTCATTCAAACAGAGTGAAAGCTGTTTCCCAGGGACTAACGTGTGCCAAATTTGGTTTTGTTTGGTAATGAACTGCAGTGTAACCTGCAGATGAATGAAAGTAACACTATTTGTTCTGAACCCGCTGGGATGGCAGTGGCACAAGCATCAAGACTTCCTTCTCCAACAAGCGGCATTAATAGCTAAGGTGTGTTAATCACATGCAGGAGGTAAACATTTAACACATAACGGTTATAGAACTCATAGTGCCACGCCAGCACAGTACCATAATTAGCTTTGGCTTCTGAATACGGGAGGGGGCATAGGAAACGGCAGTGAACCCCAACGCTGTTAAACAGTAGAGAGGCGAAAGCACAACTTCACATACCTCAGCAGCACTGTTTTATAAGTCCCCCCTGTTCACTTTTCAGAAGTCACTAGGGACGCACTTTAACAGCCTTCATGGAGCCATTTCACAGACCAGACTATAGCAGTGTGAAAGCAAACACAACATCATTTTAACCTCCTTTCAAATCCCCATCTACCTCCTTATCCGTTTGAGACAAACCAATGCCAAGTGGAGCGAACAAGCACAATACATAAAAAACAGGCTTGTGGAGCCTCAGCGGGTGGTCACCTCCCTAGCAATAATTAAAACTTTTCAGGACTCTTTCTGTAAAACTCGCACTTACACAGCAGACAGGGGGTGGGAACAGTGACAAAAAATTATGACCTTTTCCTGTATAAGGAGAATAACAGTGTAATGTAATTTCAGCTGTGAAAATGGACCTGTGAGAAAAGGGAGGCAAAGCCATGGAATAGAGGACATGAAAGCCTCACTGTTGTCGGAGTTTTGGTCTGTTAATGCGAGAGAGGCTCTGAAAGGCTTGGTTTCTTTACAAAATGAATACAAAAAAGCTTGCTATTTTGGAGGCAGCGCAAAATATGTGGCAGACTTATTTTGTGGAGGACTGATGACATTTGTGAAAAGAAGACATGTTGTCATCCACTGCTGTTTTCTTGTTCCATCTCTGGATTAAATTCTTTGTATCTGAATAGGGAATCAATGAAGTGAGGGGTTATGCATCCAGTAGAATGCCAGGCAGTGGAAAAGATGGAACAGAGTCTTGTTTCATGTCAAATGTACATTTCAAAAACTCACCAGTATCCCTCCCTAACTCAAATGGCCTACATACGCCCTTATTCATATGCCAGGGAAAATAATATTTGCAGACATGTTGGCTGTGCTTCAGTTTCATGTTAAATTTGCCATACTCAAACTCACTGCAAGAGCGAACACGGAATTATTGTGCTACTTCTCAAAGTGTAAAACCTCACAATGGGACATTCACTCTTTTACAACACATGCCTTAGCTGAAGTGTGAACCACTTTTTTCCTGTCAGACTCTATGTTCCAGTCCAGTGAGGTGCATGGGGCGAAGTCACAGTTTGTTCCTAAGCTCATCACACCCAGCTAAAAGACTAGTTGGTCATAATGGCCTTGGAGCGATGATCTCACTCACCTAACAACACTGCAAGATAAACAAAGCTGTGAACAGAAGCATTGTAGTGACTCAGGGCTCTGCCATAGTTTATGACTTGCTAATACAAAGCGTGCCTCTGTCAGCCCAGCCAAGCTACGGAAGCCATCAACCGCCAAGGTCCCAGTAGGTGGGCCCTGTTTAAATAATCCCCCTGTGACATCAGGAATGACCCCCCCCGATTCTATCACACTTTATACTATACCCCTCAGCCGCCTACATCCATACTCACACACTCTCTCTGTCTCTCTTTCTCTCTCTTTGCCAAATAAGCTCGTGCTGCAGCAAGAATACTAACAAACCAATATTTATATATCTATCTGTAACCTTCTCTGCTCTCCCTCAGCTGGAGGTAGGTGGCGTGAAGGACGTCTTATCACGCAAATAATGAACTGGCTCCTGGGCGGATAGGATGCAGTGTCAAGGGACGTCCAGGAAGAGGAAAGTAGGTATAGAGTTGAAGTAGTGTCATACTGAGTGGCTGAAATCATGCAGCAGCTGTACAAGTGATGCAATTGTTACTGTGTAAATTATGCAGTACCCTCTGCTTAACTGTGTACTTGTATATATATTTCACTCCAGGAACCCAGGGGTGGGCTTCTATTTTGACAGGTTTTATTTAACCCACTGACAAAAAATCCCTTTGTTTCTTTTGAAAAAATCTATTTCAAAAAATTACTTCTTTGGCTTGTTGAAAAGTGTCTTAAAAATTAGAAAAAAAAATTGAAATGTCCATATAAATATATTTTAGAGTCAATAATTCCTAAAAGATTTTCGCTATCCTTCTTCATTATTAAAATTTAAATGAAATGTAAATGATAATGAAATAGAGTGAGAGTGCTTGATGTTTTTTTTTTTTTTTTTTTTTTTCCCATTTCAGGTTGGCTGCTCTGGCTTTGCTCCATAGTACCTACGGTGCAAGATTATAGCTGGAGGAAATGTACCTAGTGGTTAAGTAATGGCTCTTAACTTTCTAATATTTACAATGTAAACAGGAAAGCGGGAGAGCAAAGAGTGTTGATTACTGATTAATCTGGATAATTCAATCAAATTATTGATTTTAGTGCACCAGCTTTAAGGATGATGCTATGATATTCCAGTGATGATTATCAGTCCCTCATGTGTCATAGCTTACTACAAGGGTATTTTCAATTTTGTCATGGGGTGTGTTACTTGTCTTCAAATATCACATCACAGCTGTTTCAATCATTTCTCCATATATACAATGTATGATGTTAGCTAACAGGAAATCCCTCTTGACTACTGCTACTGTACTGGTGCACATTACTAATGCACAGAGGAATCCTTGTTTAGCCCCAGCCTAAATTTGGACTTTGCCAAGTTCAGACCACACAGTCACAGGCACTCGACACACCAGTATCATTTGCCTTGCGTCTTGGATCAGAATCACACCAATTCTTGTCTAATCACTTTCTGTTGCTTGTCAGCAGTTATTATTCTTGGTGCTATCATGTTTCTGTCAGTTACATGCAGTATTACGGATACACTGCTGTGCGTTGTTGAGTTTTGAGAGACTCTGTTGCAACACTGAACACTGTTAATTGCATTTATGAATGAATAAAAACTTCTTGACATTACTGCAACTTGGTCTCATCATTTCCAACATAACACCTTGGCTATTAAAATGTATTTTTGCAGGCTCCGTCTCATCCTGATTATTTCTAGTGCTGCCTCCTTCACACCATTCCGCAGTTATTTCTGACATATCAAGAGCTTCATTCAGCATTTGCTCTGAGAGCTCTTATAACTTTAGTTATGCGCACGAGTGCAGGCATCAGTCACTCCACCACTAATTATCAGCATGACATTGGCTTTTCAGTGGGCTGGAAAACACTTTGCTGAGTAGCAGTTCAGCGTCGTAAATCATTCCACTTAAACGTCAGCACAGGGGAAGAAATTTAGGACCTGGACCCTGAGAGACCTCTCTCAGCGTGGGGTTCAGTACCGGAGAACACTGAAAAGAGATGGGGTCTGGGTTTGGCTGCTGCAGGGTCGCCATTTTGGGCCCAGTCAGACTCTTTAAGTTTGCAATTTCTGTTCCTATTCCCTTCACCTCCCCCTTCATTTTTTAAAATTTATTTATTTATTTTTTTGTCATTTGAAAGCATAGAAACATTTTCTGAATTCATTTTAAATTTAGTTTTGAGTGCACAAAGAAGTGTATACAAAACTCATTGATTTGATCTACAGGCGGGACCCTTTGTCATGTCAAATTTAAAGTTTATGAGTAACTACTTTAACATTGATTTATACAAATACAGACTTCTACAGCCTAATATGATAGTGAGGCCTTTCTATAAATGAGGCCCCTGGTCTAGCCGCGGGATAAGAGGGGAAACTGTGATACAGAAGCTGCAGTGAAGGGGCCTCCTAAAACCCATATCCGGCCTTAACCTAGGTCTGTAAAGTCAGTGTGTGTTTGAGATCAGAGCGTCACATTAGACCCTGTAATGAGAACCAGCTGAAGGTACACACTACCAGTCTGACCCTCTCCAGCTCAGGGTCATCCTCTATCACCACCGCCCCTACGCCCAAACCCTAGAGGCACTGCTCCTTTATACCCATAACCCACTGTATTTATGCCCAGATAAATGCTTTATCCAGATGCTCGTTTTCTTCTTCCATCAACCAGTGGTACTTATGCACAGACACACAGATGTGGTGCAAATACAAGCACCCACACACACACACACATGCACACATTAGTGGCCATCCTCTCACACACTCTCTTGCCACTATCCTCTAACAACCTGTCAATCACTCCTCACAGACCTGCTGGTTGAGTCAGGCCACCCTCAGCTGCCCCTCCCTCCTGCCATTCACACCAATGCTTTCCACCACACTACCACCCCGCCCAGCTAGCTGCTTTTCTCTCAATAGCTTGCCTCTCATTTGGGAGAAATTAGGCGCACCCCCAGCCTCCATTTCCCTGCTCTTGCGCTTCCTTTGCCCGCCACTCTTGGCCCAAAATAAACAGCGTATTAGGTGGAAAGCCTGGGAATGCTGCAAAACAACTTAAACAGCACTCTAATCTTTGAGCTCCAACTTTTTCATCCGTTTTGTTTTTCCACAGTTTGGTTTTGTTGTTGGGGTACTGATCTGAAGATGGATAGTGTTGGTTTCAGTGGAAAATGGTGGACATGGAGAGAACTCTCCAAAGGACAGGAGAAACAAACCTTTCTTTCCCTTTTTATAAATTCTCATGTGGACCTGTTGTACTGTACCTCTGTGTTCCTGAAAGCAGATTTGATTTGTTATCATTTCATACAGAAACATTGAATCCTCAGTGCTCTTACATACCATCTATTGTATCTAAATATTCTGGTGTTTTCATATGTTGGCTTATGTGGTGACTCTTGGGCATATTTGAAATGTACGTCTAATCCAGTCCAGAACAGGCCATACAGGACTTGGACTTCGGACATATATTTATGGAGACTCTGCTGGGGTTGGACCAACAGTAAATGCCCATGCCGTATCAGTGATGATGGTTTGAACATGTGCTGCAGTGAGGAAATTCCCCTGGGCGAGAACAGACTGAGCCTTCCCCAACTAATCAACCGCTGACAGCAGCTACTCTGTACACCGCAGTGGGCCCTGAGGTGCGGTGTGGTGACACGTGTCCTCCAGCACAACCCTGTATTTACATCACTCACTCCCATTGGCAACTGTTGTTTACAAATGCAGCCACAGTAGCAGGCCCATTTTAGTCTATGCTTTTGCACCACCACTGCACTGCTACTTCACCTCTCAGAGAAACTAAGCTAGCAGTGAGATTCAAAAGTCTTTGCCTTTTCAACCATCTGCCATTATCTTTTCAGCAAAACAATGGTTTGACAACCAGTTGTTTGAAGACTCAAATTTTGTTTAACAATTGAGGCCTTACAGCTGTGCCACATATTACCCAGCAACTGGCTCTGGCACCATAATGGAAGTCCATGAACTGACTGTGCCCAAAAATGGCTAAACATAGCCTAACCAACCACACTAGAAAAAGAAAAATACTTGAAAATGATTGTTGTATGGACATAGGTCAGCTCAGTGATATTAAAATTGCAAGTGGATAGTCTGATGATGTGTGTCTTTTTAAGCTTGGTTGGTTGGTTATGGTTCCAGTTGCTATGAAAGCAGTACAGCTTGAGAAGAGTGTTAAGTAAAAGAAATGTCTGGTCTTTGGCATTGTTGGCTGGCAGGCTAATTTAGCAAAGCACCCAATGTTAATTTTAAGATGCAATTTGTAGCTACACTGATGCTTGCCTCAATTAGTTATGGCTTTTCACTTAGAGAACAATTCACAGGAGAATGTACAGCAACATTCAAACATGGAAAGAAAGAAAGAAATAACTGCGGGCAAAAATAACTTTTTTTCTAGTCCACTTCCCATAATAAGAAAAGAGCCTTCGGTCAGTATCTGTTTTTGACTTTTTTATTTTTATTTTTTTTTTTATTTTAACATATCTCTCTCCTGGTGCTTGATAAGGAGCAGGCCTACTAATCCAAGTGGGGTGTATGCACTTTCTCTCTCTTGTGATGTCTTTTATCTGTACCCTCTCTCCAATCCATCCATTCATTTTCCATATCTGCTCATTCTGTGTATTATTACTTCTTCAGTCTCTTGCTCTGTCACTAGTCTCTTTTCCTAGAATAATCGCAGAGAAAAAGACACAGCCATACCACCTGTATTCCTAACAGTGTCACACGTAAAACATAAAATGTAAAAACAATAAACACAAATGTGTTAAGAACACAGGTGCTAAATGGACACCTTCTCTCTGTAGGCTACCAGTAATTTAATCTTGCAAAGAAAGACCTAAAACAAATCAGAGGTCAGAAGTTCAAGTAGAAAAGTTATAAATTAATAAAAAAAGGGCAAAAAGCATGGTACTGGTGCTCACCTATATATTGTCTGACAAGAACGACTTTGCTTCATGCTTCTTATGGGTGCAGTGAACAGACAAGGTAATGAGAAAAATTCCATCAAATGATCTGATGTTGCCCCACAACAGACACAACTGGAACAAGTTTTTTAGTCAGGTTTTCATCCATTTTTATCGTTAACGTAGCTGAACAAATCAGGAAACAATGTTTCTGTGCCGACAGAGTCCATAAGTCTCATTATGCAATATTTCCTGACAAGAAGTTCTCAAGACCTCTGTTGTTTTATACGGAAGTCTGGCTGTGTGAGATTACTACACATCAGGCGTATGATTACGAATTTACATGCTAGCACACAGAGAAAATCACATTTGCACATTGAAGAGTGGTATTCGGCGTCTGTTTTATGGACACAGATTGTCTTAGTGCAGAAGAAAGTGCCTCTTTCTCTGACTGACAGATATCCACTTGTCTTGCAGTTCTATGTGTGGCAGAGCAAGACTGGAGAATCTTTCATGACTCAATCTTTCATTGACTCATTATGGATCTTTGCCAGTTTCTAATCCTCTTCATTGCCTAGAAACTTCTCTCCCACATTGTTGAAGCAACGGGCAGAGTTAGCGCCGGATGTGGTTGTTGAGAAAAGTTTGGATAGCTGTCCTTGCTCACTTACTGATGTTTCTGAAGGGTGATGAGCAACACAGCTGTAGATTTGAAAAAAAAAGTTGATGTGAAGTGTCACAAGCTGAGAGTGAATCTTAAAGCTTGCATAAGTATGTAGAATTTGGTTGATGCCTCTCCTCTCACACTTGATTACAGTATCAAATGCCACATTGAGGCCATAGCTTCATCCAAATCATCCAGAATGGTGTGTAGCATTGACACAGGAGACAGAGGAATGTGTAACGTGAGCGGCTCAGATTCTCCATCTTCTCATTTTTTTTTTCAACTTGCTGCCCAAAAATGGTTTACACAACATAATGAGCAAACATTAGGTAAGATCTTGAGGTAACCACTTAGAAATGGTAGTGGTAGGGTTGGGTTACTCCACAGAGTACTGACATGCCAGCCAAATCCTCACAGTTTCAATTGGCTCCACACACCATCCCATGTGCCCTCTTCCTGTCTGCGCTGCTGGAGATGTGTGCTTGGGCTCTTTGATGCTGCATCTGCAAGTGTCATATTTGGCCTGTAATCTCGTGTGTGTAACATGGACAACTTGGAGTATGTTGTCAAGTATAATGAGGCAGGTGTGAAGCACAGGGAGATCATGTGCTGATACAACCCACTTGCTACCACTGGCACTGACCACTTCTCTCCCTCGACTCACCTCTTTCAGACGGCACCTGATAGCAGCACGCTGTGATTTGACAGCATAGAGACATCAACATATGCACGCCCTAGAAGTCTCACTGGACTGTGCAATTTCCTTCAGCTTCAACGCCAAAGCTCTCCGCATCAGCAGAAACCTGTGGGGGTTGCTTGGCTCTGCAAATGTGGAGTACAGTTTGTTAAGCACATTTAGGATCATTTTAATATCTCTGCTGACTGTGTATGATTTAACTAGGACCAGATTCAGTTTGTGGGCAGGAATGTACATAAATAGCAAAAGCATAATCCTCTCAGATGCACTGCTGGATTCGTGTGAAATGCCTTAACTGAGGCTTCATCATAAGACTGAGCAACTATGGGAATATCCTGCTGTCCACATGAATCCAAACACTTTTTGATACCCACAATAAACCCTGTGGCATTGCTGGCAGCAGAACAGCGAATAAAGCAAATGAATCCTTAACTTGTAGCCTCTCTGTATCTAATGTACCTAATGCATTTACTATAGAAAGGTGCTCAGTCTTTCAGGATTTAGCTTCAGCTGCATTAAATGCTCTGCACAGCTGTAGTTTTTGCACTAAATATTGTTGAAAATCTGGGGCGTACTTGGAGGAGAAATTGTATATTCCGAGATAATTACCGCTTGCGTTAACAGAATCTGTAAAGAGGCAGTCCTAGTTTAGCAAGCAATTTGATAACACTGACAACTTTGCGCAGGTACTCTCTGCTTTTTTCCATGGTGACTTGATGGTTTAGGGACACCTTAGATGCCACAGATACAGATGTTTCACTGTTTGTAGCTGTCCCATTTCTGCATGCAGATTGAAAGTACTTGCGATAATGCATGCATAAGACAGTTTTTTCCCTCAATCCTTTGCTCATTTGCTTGCCAACACTTTGTCAGTATCTAACCTTACTGTAGAAGCATGGCATCTATGAAACAAAATTCTCCAAATGTGGAAACTTGGGATATAGGAAAATGGAGAAAGCATGATTAGTGTTGTCAGTGAGGTTTAGGGAAAATGGAACTGTCTGTTTCAGGTATGTTTTTGGTATCATCACCGATGCAAGAGTCAAGGCAAGAGGAATCATGGCAGATTGAGCCGTAGCAGTGTCACTACTTTAGATAAGTTAGCACCCAGGGTTCTCAGCATATGAATTCTCTTTAGCTGGAGGAGTGCTGGGCTCAGTGTATGGAATTTAGGCAGCATCAACTTCCAATCCAGCTGACATTTTTTTGTTTTTGAGGGAGTAAATAAATAAGAATATCCATTATGCTGCTGTCTCAAGTGCTTAATCATGCAAGGATGCCATACTAACAATAACTGATCTCAGTGAGAAGTAGTAAAGAAGTGTATTGACAAGCCTACAGAGAAAGAAAATGTAGCACAGGGGGGATTTGTCCTGACAAAAGCAAAAACACAACCAGCGCATCTCAGGAAAAGAGGGACGCCATATTTGTTTCCCCATTATAATTGCTTTAATTGAAGTGCGATATATGATGATTTCTGTTAATTCTACAAGACAAAAAAGAAATTTCTGCTCTTTCCACTACCATTTGCTGATCTCCAGCTTTCAGCGGTGGTTGTGGACCTCCTGTCTGGCTGGTAACCTGTATTACTTGTACACCTGAAAGTCCTCTATTCAGTTCTACTTTGTAAAATTTGAGAGGGAATTGGCTGTAGTGGCCACTGTAGCACTAATGCAGGATACAGGCAGGGTTAGAAAGTTCCCAATGCATTCTCCCTAAGATACAAAGGTCTGATTTGAGACAGGAAGGCAGAGATAGTGTATAATAAAGATATAATCTTAGATATTTTTGATATTCATATTTTGGAAGCAACTTTGTTTTTCTAGACAAGAGTGAGCTGTCAGGAAACATGGAAGAGACATTGAGATCAAGGAAGATATAGATAGGGAGAGAGAGAGAGAGAGAGAGGGTAACATGTGACAGGGGTCATAAGTCAGAGTCAAAGCCCCAATGCCACAAGTTCATATACGCCTTAGACTGCTGAGCCTGAGGTATGCCCCAAAGCCTGAAAGAAAAAAAAATGTTTACAGAGACAACAATGTTCAGAAAGAAAAAGATATTATGAGAGAGATCCAGAGAAACAGGGAGGAATACTTCTGGGAGGTTGAGAGACATCTCATGAGAAATACAAAGAGCGAGAGCAGAAAAATTGAGAGCAACATTAGACAGCCTTTTTCTTATTGCTGTTCCTGAAAGTTTTGGCACAGAACTTGAGCAGATAGACACACAAGGTCCTTATTACCTTCAATTTGCATTTAGACGACAACAATACCAGGCGGTTTGAATGGGCCGCTGTTCAGACAATTTCTGTGTGCATTAAACAGATGTAATTACACGTAGTGCACCTCATTGCCTCTGATTGATTGCACGGTAATTTCTTCATTTCATTTGAATTAATTTGTTCATAACCTTTCCCTTTGTATCATATGGGGCCTAACATGCATGGATGATGCTCCCCTCAACCAAATGCTCCTCACTGTTCCTGAAACGATCATGTGCATGGCAGACTACAGCTGAACAACTCTTGAAATGGAGAAAGCCCAAATCCTGAGGGTGACTGCAGATCCCCAGCTGTTGTTGGAGCTTGACTGCTCCTCAACAACTGAACTGATGGAGGTGTGCACATAGAAAACTAAAACCACTCTACCGCTGTCACAGATCACTTTAAATTGCCAGACCACTGGATTCAGGGCCTAACGGTCTGTGACAGCTGAACTGACGTTTGAAATCGACTCAGAAACTTTAAAGTGAATATCCACAATCTTTAAGTTCTTTTAAATAAAACAGGACGCCTGTACTCATGTGGGTAAACAACACAATGAACTGTTGAGTAAGAATCATGAAGTTTTTGCTCTAGACTTACTGGATGATCTCTTTGAACAGACAGGTGGCTCCTGCAATTTCCAAATGCTTCCACCTACATGTCTGTATTTTTGCATGGCTGAAGCTGATATAGGAATAGAACTTGGATATCTCCCAAATCCATAAATTCTTGATGCCAAACTAATGGTAGCTAGTTGCAAATACAGCGCATTACTAATGTCTAACAATGTCCTGTTTGACTGAATTTGTCAGCGGTATGTCCATTCAATCAAAGTTTTAGGTGGTGTAAATAAATTAGCCATATACAGCTAGCATTACATATCTTCTGCCTCAGTTTTGTTTCCGAGGGAAACATACTTATGAACACTGTTGTGACAGCTTCTGGTTTTGTCTCGTATTCAAACTTTAATAGGCTGCGGTGCAGACTCTCTCTGGAGTATTTGAAGATTGTGGAAGAGAGAGGCTGGCTTGAGATGCTGCTCACTGGACAACATACCAGCAACAAACTTTTGAACAATGCATGTGTCTCAACCCTTAAAAATCTCTCTTTAGGCTGCCTCGTCCCTTCATCTATAACTTCTGTCTTGGCTGAAGAAGATTTAATGGGTGAGTTTTTGTACAGTAGCCTATGAGTTGCAACACCACATCTGCTAAACCAAATCCAGTGCATCTTGTAAGTCGTATGTGGTAAATCCAAGCACAGCATGCACCACATGTGCCTTTGTTGGCACAGTAAATTCCCCCATTCATCCATCATCAGGTAGACAAATCTTTAATCTTGTCAGAGCACAATTACATGTACTGATGGAAGTTCCTCGCATGGGTGAATAATTTGATGGTATAAGGCGTACCATACGTACAGATGGCTAGCACAGATTTTATGCATAAAACCCACATCGATAAACATAGTTTTACATACAACGGTGACAGCTCTGTGCCTTTATTTAGATTTATGAGTACATTCGCTCATCTCATCGAGACACAAGATGGCTTTTTGCCCACTTTGGGTGGTGAATATTGACAAGGCTGTCAGACTGTGATGAATATAGGGTCGGTAGAGAAAGATGTTGAAACACAGAGTCAATGAGAGCGAGAGAGAGAGAGATTATCAACAGGGCGAGAGAGTCACAGAGCAGTGGGAAAAAGGGAAAGTGAGGAATGTCTTTTTTATTCACTGCTGGAGGCGAATGCTCTATTGAGATGGAGTCACTGTCTTGACTGAAGACTCTATAACAAAGCTCTTGACTAAAATCAATGCGCCTACTTGCAAACCCCTGTAGCCAAGTGCAGAGCAGAACCTTAGAGAGGCACCCAAACTGATGAAGCGGAGACTGAAAAAAGATAAACCCCGAGGATGTGAAAGAGTTTATGCAGACAGCTGGTAATTTGAAATATTTATTGTAAGAAATGTTTGACAGGTACTCCCACATATTATTCATTTTCTGTATCTCTATGTACAAACACACAGTGATAGCCATTGTAACTTCCTTTTTTTTGCACTTATCCTGTATCTATCCGGCAGTAATACAGGCAAACCCATCATTAATGCACAGTAAAACAATAAGATTTTGAAAATGTGTTGTTAATCTAAGAAAATCATGAAGCCAATAAAATTTGCATGCACAGTTACACCTCATATGGATTACATCAGGCTGTACAACTTGTCTATGTTGCAGAGGCAATGTACTGTAAAGGCAAGTTATACAGTGTGAAATTCTAAATGTAGCCGCAAGTGGCAATTTCAACAATCCAAGCACCATCGGCGCAATTCGGCCTACAATCTGTTAAAGAGGTAGATTCAGAAATCATAGCTCATTTGTTTGGATGGAAGGACAAACTGACATTATATGCCAAAACATGAAAACATATGTGTTAAAATTGTTAGACCGCTGATCGAAAGAGGATGTCATATCTGAAGAGAGTGATATGGTGAGGTTTGAGCCATGCACACATTGTTTTCCTGATTTTAGATGCATAATTTTGGTGGTGTTTGATCAAAATGTGGGAGAAGTAGAAAATGTGCACACAGTATGACATTACAGTAAGATATTAAGATATTAAGGGCCTAAATAATCTCTGTGTCAGTTTTGGTCATATTTGAATGAAGAATGGTGCTGATTCAAATAATGTTTCCCTCAGGAGGTCATTTGGCAGTCACTGACACCCTGGTTATGTCTTCCTCAACATACAGTAATGCGGGAATAATTTTTTATGTAATTTGGTTCATCCTATGGAAAAAAGATGGTTATATTCTGTTGAAACATTTAAAGTATATATTTTTTAAAGCTTTGCTGGAACGGCTCCATAAGGAAACAAGAGGGTATTTTAACCTCAGTCTCATCATCATGTGATGGGACATCAGTAAAATGCTCACGGCATCACTTTATATCATAGGATACCAAAAGGGAGAGAGACACAAATAAAGCTATTATTACTCTCTGGATGGAGAGCCAACTCTCTGTTGCTTAGGAGACAGTTTGTGTTTTGTGCTTGAGAGTTGATTCATCATTTCCTGCGGGTGGAGAAGTGTCCTTGCCCAACACCAGAGTCCTCCACAGGGAAGCAGGGTGAATCGATGGGGTCTCCCTTTTAGGGGATGGTACACTCTTTGTGATTTAGACTAACATGTAATTTTACGTAATAATCTTGCCCAGTATTGCTTTAAACAATGCATTGACCATTGTCTTACACTTTACTTGATGTGTTGCCTTTTTACTCCCTCACTTCCACTGATAATCACAATTTTCAATGCCTCAAATATATATATATATTTTTTTAAACTTGATAAACCAACAGAATAAAAGATTACTGAAACACCCATGACTACTTTTGAATTTCACTGACGTAGAGGAGAACTTACTGGAGAGTAAAAGACCTTGATCTCAATCACAGAGCCAAACATCTGCTAGTCAGGCAATAGGTGATAATTCCTTTTGAAGGTTAGATATTTGGGCTTTCAAGGCTTCAGGCAGGCTTTCAATTTTGTACTCACTACCTCTTTGACCTGCTGTAAAAATCCTCCCACACACCTACAGAAAATTTGGGGCATTCACTCTGATTAATTAGTTGTTTACTTATATGAAATGCTAGCCATATGAAACCAGTTGACCTTTTTCTAAAGAAGGAACGATTATCCATTATGTTCCTTCCAGCTTATTTGGGAGAAGGAAGGGTTTGTGAAGATGAAACTTTCTATTCTTTCTATTTGGTTAAAGTAAAAGTGTTTTTTTTTTGTTTTTTGTTTTTTACCTGCAAAACAAACTGGGAAAAAAAGGGGCTGAAAACTTTCTACAGTACTAAACCAAAGCTAAACCATCTGCAGATGTGCTCACTGATGCTTACTCACTAAGTAAGCAAACCTTTCCTGCAGAATGCTGTAATGTCAATATCTGTGAGGATAGAGGTGCACATGGTCTGGACATGCATATATTACATCTCATACCTCATAGGGGGATCAAATTCCATGCTGGGGGATATGATAATTGTAAATCTGAGGATTAGCTTTTTGAATATTTCACAGATCTGGATTATCTGTCAAGCTGGCAACAAGCTTCCTGTAAAACTCAGGTTGCCACTCACAGTCTCTGTCTCAAAAACCAAGCAGAGGAATGCTAAAAAACAACAGCAGCAACAACAACAACAACAAAAACATTACATCATTGAATAAAATAAACATACATCATGAAAATGTAGGTCATTTTCTTGGGTCTGTATGATTTCATCTTTTCAGTCATTACATGAGCAGTGTTTCACCCTGTTGTAAATAATCCTCCCTAGTATTAATGCTGAAAAACACTTCCACAGGGCTGTTTTGCAGTGCCTCTCTGCATCACTGCCTTAAAAACAGCTCATAAGCACATAGTCTTCAATGCCTGGAAAAAAAAACTGCAGTCAAAATTGTGTTGAGCAGGATCAAGACCAAAGACTACAGTGAGTCAAGGCTACATTCAATATATTCTTAATTTTGTTTCATCCATCCATCCATTCATTCATTCATTTTCAAAGCCATTATACTTATATTTAACTTTGTTTCATTCATTTAGCGTCATTACATTTAACAACAATGAATGAAGGATATGTATCTATTGTTATACATTATTATGTAGCTATTGTTATGATTAAATTATTTTTGTTTTTTCGATTCATTCAAAGATTCCCTCTTTACTTGGACTTCAGGTTTTACTAGATGGAGATAATTTTTGGCTTTCAAATTACAGATTATGTTTCCCCAGGGAAAGCAAAATATGGAGCTGTGAGAGGCAATATTCACTTACACTATTGAAAAGACTTTCCAGGTTAAAATTCTGATGGCGGATTAAGAAACCAATGGGAGGATGGTGAGTGGGTAAGTACTATCTGCCTTCTGTTTTCTCCAATAACTGAAGATCTTCCCCCTAAGGTTTGCTCTTTTCTGTGCAGAGGGGAAAAGCGAGCTTACTGAATCCAAAGCAAATCTGAGACCACTGAAAAATGGAATTGACACCAGTCTTACCTGAGAATGGGATTCAAATGCTTAGAGCCCCATCTTACTAATGCTTCAAATTCTGCTTTATCATAATGAAGAACTTTGAACATTATCACTGAGGTTTTGGCTAAGCACATGGTCCTGTTTTTCATGTTAGTCTGAGGATTAAATGAAAACATCTTTAAAAAAAGCCTTAATTTACCATCCAAACAACACAAGCTAACCCAGTTGCAAACTATCTGAGCATAATTAAAATTCCTCTGTATTTATATAAATTCTTGGGTGCTCATGTTAACGGCCCTTTTGGGAGGTTTTTGGACTAATCAGAAAGACTCAGAAGTGTGCTCCGTTTGCTAATGGATGCACACATGATTTCACAGCTCCCTATGCGATTATATTCTTATTAGGGTCAGACATTCATAAAGACTCATTAGCAGTTTTTTCCCATCATTCATGTGGGTGATATCATTTCTATCTCTTTTGTTGTGTGCAGCATTTCTCCTTTGATTCAAGTGCCTCAGTCCCTTTGAACTAATTTGTAAATCACATGAATATTTGCACCCACCCAAACTTTAATAACAAGCAAAAGTCTAACTACAGACAAAAAGGTTGAGAGGCTCTCTAGGCAAGTTTGAATTATTTTGAAATACTGATTTTTCTGTCAAACTGAAATATCTGAGAAACAGCATTTGGACAGGCAGAGCACAGTTCAATTTTGTACAAAGGATGTTCTAGGCAGCACATTTCAAAAACAGAAGCTTGGAAAAGAGTGGAACAAGCCAGGTCGCCTCCCTCAGTCTGGGAAGACTGGGCTTCGTTTCAAATATTATAGTTATTTGTGACAACAGCAAAATCCCCTCCCATCTACAGCGAGGGGTTACTAGAGGTAATTCCCTGCTGTATGACACACTGTTTTCAACAAATCAAACTAAAGATCAGCACTTCTGAATATGCTAGACATGGGTAACCCTCCATGTGTAATGTTTTACATTTAGGTTACCCGATTAATGCTGATGCACATAATGATAGCATAACTGACCGATACAAACAACCTCTAGACGTAGCTGGCTGGGTATGTAGTCTGTCTCAGACAGATGACAGAATGGGTATTTTCGTCCTTTATAATGCAGTTTGGTCAACAGAGGGTTTTGGAAACACTACACAAAATTTGGTTCCCTTGCTTTGACTCATAGGGCAGGGTGTGGTGCTAAATACAGCACAAATAAATCTAGTTGGTAAGTTCTTATAATTTGACTACATGTGTTAACACTGAATTCACAATACATGCTATAACTCAAGCAATTTTATTACAGTCTCGCACAACTCACTGTACCCACACAGTCAACATATTATAGTTCTCAATCTTGTCATCAGTTAAGTAATGTGTGTTAGTTTACAGTTGTAACAAAAGCCTGGGAATCAAAGTGCCACGTTGGGTGGCGTTAATTAATAGACAAGGGTTGACTGACTGTAGAAACTGTTCTGTCTGCGAAAGCGAAGCTCTCTTATTAGATTTTTTATAAGAGCCTCTGAGCCTTTCATTTACCCTGGCTTGATGCTGAAATACATCCTACCACAAGGTGTGGTGCACTTGACTGAAAGATTGTTCTGATAAAAATCAGCACATGGTGAAAACATGAACATACACTTTATTATTCCATCTGTCTGGCTAATCAGCCTAAATCTGTGCCAGTTTATGAAACTTCCTTGACACTTGGCTACAAAACAATGACTTTTCAGAGGAGTGATATGTTTTATATCATCTACTAATGTCAAATACCCTGTAATTTCCTCAAAACATTATTTCATATATCAGATACTGTTGTTTTTCAAGACTTTTGGCAGTGCATGCATAGTTGAACTGAACAGTTATGGTATGCTTTGATGTAGTGAAACAGAGAGCTTATTGTTAGTAAAGATTTTTTTTCACCACATACTGTATGATTGTACTTATTATAATGAAATCAACATGCAAGTCTTGTCAAACCCATTTCTAAAGCACATTTTAGCCAATGAGATTTCTTTCTCTTTGTTCTTACTAAGCGACAAAGATCATAAATACAGTTAGAAATAAATAAATAAACACATCATGGATGCATTGGCAGTAACACAAGTAAAAAAAATTGCTTATAACTCATCCATCTGTCTTTATGCTTGAGATGGCCACACGCATGAAAGTCACACACTGACACACCCACATACCCACAAGCACCCGAATTTCCTGCTCTCACCAAACAAGCCCAATGAGCCACAGACACGCTCACTTCCAACCACCCTGACAAAACATTCACAAACACACAGTCAGTGGTAGAGAGAAAGGACCTCTTGCCCACGCTGAGGCAAACACAAGGGCTGGTAGAATAAAGGTTACAGAAGAGGATTCGTGACTAGAAGACTTTCAGTTTGAATCCCAGGACAATCTTGGGGATGGGTGATGCTGCTTCCAGCCGCCACAAGCTCCAATGAAGAGCCCTTGAGCAAGACACTTACTGCAAGCTCGATTTCCTCTACTGTTGACATTCAATAGCCAAAGAGTAGAAAACATGTTTGTGCCTGGGTATCTTCTTAGTCTGAATGTGTGTAATGACATGAAGAGCCGAATAATTTCATCACCTCCCACACCTATCACATGCAAATCATAAAAAGATTCATGCAATCATAAATGTTCTCGTGTTGGTGATCTGTTGCTCAGCACACAAAATGTGAACTAAAGTGGAGTATACAGGGAGCTGTTGGCCATTTTCAGATCTGGTTGGCTTGAGTCTTGGCACAAACCACACCTCGTTTTTACCATAAAGATAAAGGCAGCACATCCAAAAAAAATGCAAGAATTAGCACTTAATTTTACTGGATGGTTTTTATATTGTTATACTGCTGAATTTCCAGCTACATCCTTTAAGGCTGACATTTACTATTCTCCCTTGGAGTTTACATCAAATGTCAGTGGAAGAAAGCTTTCATTATGAATGTCTTGTCCAACTTAGCAAAGTTGATCATTTCATGATTAAAATGATCAGAAGACCCGCTGCCCTCCAGCGCCTTTACAGACAGGTGCCTCAAACTGGTAGCATGTCAACTCTTTACTTGCACTGGAGATCAATGCAGTAAGCAATTGCATACTTCTTATTAGGTTGGATATGATGTTGCTGCTGTACATATAAGAACTCAGTGAATGAGTGAATAAATTAGGAGTGTTGAGACTTTTGATTCATATATATATATATATATATATATATAGGCACACACAACTTTGCAGCACTGCTTTGCAAAGCTGATGACATGGAATGTGTTTGCTACATTTTACTGTGCACCTCTTTTAACTCTACCATGGCAAGCTTTGAGGTGGTTTTGGATCCAGGAGAAGAAGGCTCTTTTTTAAACATTTATGAGCTGCCGGGCAACTCCTTTGCAGAAGGGAGGGCCCTTCTAGCTCAGGCTGCAGAGGAAACTGCCCCCCCCCTTCAAAAAAGAAAACCAAACAAATGGCACAAAAAGTTATTTTTCAGATGACTACTGTAAAAGGAGTCTTTGTGTCCTCAAAAATCTGCCCCAACCGACACTTGACTAAGTAGCAGCAGAGGTAAGGACAAATGGAAAGAAAGACTCAAACAGAGAGTACGCAATGTACCCAATGGGAGGGGATTTTCTGTTGAACAGTGAAAGATGTATTTTAAGAAAAAAAAAATCGCCTTCTGGAGCTCTCCTAGCCCCTTTTCCACCAGGAGGCCTTGGCACATTGTCAGGGCGTTGGTCTTGTTTCCAGAGCGTTACTTTCACTGCGACACCACAGCTTCATAAGACCTTAATAAGGTGTTTTATTTTTAACTAGTTCTTTTATCTGATGTGGCAGTGCTAACGGCAACAGTTGCGTTTGGTGAGAAGCTGTGGTTAAAATAAAGCACACACAATGTACAGCCACGGATCCAGTTTGACAGAAAACTCAATGGAGAAATGTGCTGTAACATCTGTCCATGTGGAGCAAGCCAGTGTGCACACTAGACACTTTAGAGTGTCAATTATTTTTCAGGAATTCTTGGGGTCATGGGATTCCTGAGGAATTCCTGCAGGATGGGAGTCAATTTCACTATCAATCACGTGACTGGGATGGGACAGGAAAAAAATCAACGGGAGAGAGCAGGATGGGAATCAAAATAATAATAGGTAAATTTTTATATAGAAATATGCAGTTCAAATTTGAATAAAGAAAGTTTTCTTTATTTTGAACACAAAATCAGTCATTATGTTGTCGTTTTTATCCTCTCCTGTCTGATCTGCTGGTTGCAACCACATGATCAGTGTGTGATGTGTGTGGATTAATGACCATTGACTGTATAAAAGTGTGAGCCAACCTAATGGCCAAGTGGTGTGAATAAAAAACTGAGCAGTACATCACAAAGGAAACTAAGAAAGGTATGGTGAGAATGTCAAATCAAAATCAAAATCATTGCATTGCTGAATCTTTTGGTATTGTTTTCTCTGTCATGGGACTGGGACAAGACAGGAGAATTTTTGTGGAACTGGGATGGGACAGGAGTGAGAATCCACTACCATATCATCCTATACCAGACTGTTTACCTGAAGTGCTGAACACCTGCTGGTGGGAAGTGCTATTTGCTAAAACTATTTGAAACATGTCACCTGTTTTCTAGACAATTAATTACTTTTAATAGCAAACTGAATGCTCTACATAATTACAATATTAAATCTATAATTCAACTCTCATTAGCCCTCACTCTTTTGACAACATATTACCCAGTTATTGACCAAGCACTAAAGGCATCATTACATGTTTAAACCATGCAATGATGCCTTTCATAATGCCTAATGTGCAAAACCTCTAAATGTCACCAGAGAAATCATATGTGAAACAAAATACTTTTCAGCCCACAATTTAAAAGTGTTTAGATTTGTTTAAACATCTCACTTAAAATAACTCAGTGGGTAAGGTGCAACAAAGCATCTTTTGCACTGGCATGAGTAAAAAAAAAAAAAATGTCCGGACTGTGTGCTGCCCTTTACAGCATATTCACTGACCCATGAATCATATATTATGGAGAGCCATCTAAAAATGAGTAAACCTGTTATTTTGGTGAGCTGTCAACTCAAACGTCTCTCATTTCTTCTTCTCAAATCATCATGAAATCACATGTCAACTTCATAAAGATCACAGTTGTCAGAACACTGGTGTTTAAGATGCTTTGAGCAGTAACATCCTGGATATTACAGTGTGTTAACAGTTTTATGTCAAAGCCCTTTGGAATTCACACCACCAGTCATGTGAGTGGGATGTAAATGAGTTCTGGCCTTTGGTTCTGAAAATATTTATAGTTGTTTATTAGAATTCAAATGAGGTTGAAGAATTGAATTCCACAGGCCAAATGAAGCAGCCCATATTGCTGACTGCTAATGAATGCTGTTCTGAAATGCACTGATTCTCAATAATCCTGCCAAAGGCATGCCATCCAGCTGGCATTCAGATGTTCTACAGATGTGCTTGATTCACCAAGAATAAGGCCCATGGGAATAAATGCATCCAAAACACTGCACAGCAAGTATATCCAAAGTATGGAATGCGTGAATGATGCATTTACATGAGGATGCTTAGCTGCATGGCTTCCAGGGCAACTGTTTGGATATCCCAGTCAAACCGCGCAGATACAGTATATTTGAGAGCCAGTTTATTCCTGAGTGTCTCAGTTGCTCAGTAAGCCATAGCAACTGTTACAGGTTCATATATGGTTCACAACCTTTATTTCATGTGATCCTCCTCCGTGTATTTGCTGTTGTTCTCCACTGTATACTATAGAACCAGGCTGAAAACTGCATTGTTTATGCAGTGTTTATGGAAAATATGACACATACATACACATGGATTCCAGACTGCCTAGTTTAATTTGTTTCTGCTGTATGAATAATGAGGTTTGTCTGTACATTTAATTAACAGCTATAATGTAAACCTAGAAATATGACTGATGTTTTTGTTATGGAAGCATTTCTCAGAGCTGCTCTGGAGGCAGAAGTACTCTCATTGGTTGATTTAAACCTCAGCGGGCAGAGCTGGTGAATCAAGTTAAGATTGTGGTCATGAGAAGTGGGAAGTTGGAAGTTTCTGACTTGGAACTTCCTTGCCCACTTCCCACCTCAGAGCATTCAAATGATTGAGGAAAGAATAAAATGGATTCCTGACTAAAAGTGTTTGTTTGGCTGCTGTCATAACAACAAAAGCTTTGCAATGCAGCTTCAAACTCTCTTCCACAAACTGCATACACCAGTGGACTTCAAAAAATTTCCCTACAAAGTTGCAATGCTGGTAATATAGTGTCACAGAACTGCATCTTAGATAAACTGGGACTGGGAAACTAAGGCCAGTGAAGGAGGCACAGGGTACCAAAGGAACTAATGTTATGAATCCTTGTTCTGTTGCTACTAATAAAAAAATGCAATCTGGCCATGCTAGGTTACTTGGGTTAGTTAGTCAGGATCACAACTTCCATGATTAGGAATGAATAAAAACAAATAGCTTCATTCAGCATTTTAATGTATATTTTGGCCACAGGGAATTAATAATAATACAATACAATACAATATCACAATAAATGGTGGTCTACACCTCTTTATCCTCCTGACACAGTGCATCTCTCATGTGTTCGGTTGTTTAGTAAAATCATACAGTAGGGCTATGCCCATAGTGGCACTACTCACTGCTTATACTTGCTTTTGCTATAATGGTGACTCTGTTGTCAGTATTTAACCCAACACCCTGGAGCCCTTTTCATTCAGCTACTGAACACTTCAAATGTTAAGATTCCCATGGATGGAACAACCTCTGTAACACAGGACACCTGGTCTCTCAAAGCTCCATTTTTAAATCCATGTCGGAGTTTTTAGGGCCCGAGCGCTGGAACAGCGCGAAGCCCTATTGTTTTTCCTTCGTTTTTAGGGCCCGAGCGCTGGAACAGCGCGAAGCCCTATTGTATTTGTAAGGTTTCTTTCTTCTTATTATTTATACGTCTCTTTGAGGCTTAATTTGACCCCCTAAACATGCTCAAAAACTCACCAAATTTGGCACACAGGCCAGGTCTGGTGAAAAATTTGATAAAATGGACAAACGGACCCCCTAAGTGCAGAAATGGGCTCGGTAGCGCCACCTAGGCACACAAAGGCAGCCGCTGCGGCCCACAGGAATGTGATAGAAAGACCAAACCACTGCCGAAATGTAGGTCTCATCAAGCCCTACAAATCACGCGCTGACACCCCCCCTCTAAAACCAACAGGAAGTCTGCAATTTGCGTTGGAATGTTCACGTTCTCGCCAAAATTCCGCTTTGAACAAAATCTATCTCCTCCCAGGGCGTAAATGTCAGCGGCTTGAAAATTTAACAGATGACAGAGGACACAGTGCTGAACAAAAGTTGCTAAAAACTCCGTCATTACTCGATTAGTTTGGATTTTATAACACCTCCAAGTCGGAGGGGCCAGAACCAAAATCTCATTTTTTCCCATGGAGTTTGGTGTGAAGAGGCTGACTTTTGGCACTAATTAAGCCCCTGGAGTCTAAAGTAAAAGTCTGACAGCTTTGAAAACTATGCAGATGGAAAGAGGACAAAAATTCCTACAAAAGTATGTAGTTTTGATGTGGATTGGACCAAGTTTGTGGGAGCTATGAAGAGTTTTCAAACATTTTGACTCTGGTGTGCTCTGCTCTGCACTCTGCCTGGACATGTGACTCACTCTAGCTGCCTCAGGAATGCGCAATACACACCCATTGTAAGAGCTCAGAGGGAGCAGAAAACACTCTCAAACTGAAACTGCCATAACTCAAAAACGGTAAAAGATAGCAAAATCATGTAAATGGGAGATTTATAGATCCGAGTCTCGTGACTCGTTTAAGCTTTGAATCAAGTCTGTCACTCAAACGGTGACTGAGCTGTGACACCTCAAACAGGGGTGGGTTTTCTGGATTTCTCCATTAGATTGAATGAGGATTTCTCTGTCTGCCTGCATTTTGGTGTGATCATGCCACAGCTGCCACTACTCAAGTCAGTCACACACTAGGACATGCTAAGGGCGCCATCTGCTGGAGGGGCGCTGCTAGTGGCCAGAGGGGCACCAGCAGCGAATGTACTACCAGTGGGTTTTTGTTGGCGTCGTGTGTGTGTGTGTGTGTGTGTGTGTGTGTGCGCACGTGCATATGTGTGTGTGTGTGTGTGTTTGTGTGAGTGAGTGAGTGAGTGAGTGTGTGTGCCTGCATTTTGGTGCGATCATGCAGCAGCTGCCGGTAGTCCTGTCGGTCACACACTAGGACTTCCGCGGCCTTTCAAAATAAAAGCCCAAAACTCTTTCACAATAAAAGCACCGAAAAATACCCTTAAAACTGGAACACACGGACGGATTGTCTGCGCTTCGACACGCGCGCCGTCCCCGACGTGCACGGGGGGGCGAGGGCCCGTCCAACGCTGCTTGTTTTTTCCTATTATTACGTGTCATTAGGCCTTAATTTGACCCCCTAAACATGCTCAAAAACTCACCAAATTTGGCACGCTGGCCAGGTCTGGTGAAAAATTTGATAAAATGGACAAACGGACCCCCTAAGTGCAGGAATGGGCTCGGTAGCGCCACCTAGGCACACAAAGGCAGCCGCTGTCGCCCACAGGAATGCGCTAGAAAGACCAAACCACTGCCGCAATGTAGGTCTCATCAAGCCCTACAATTCACGCGCTGACACCCCCGACCTAAAATCAACAGGAAGTCCGCAATTTGCGTTTGAACATCACGTTCTCGCCCAAAATTCCGCTTTGAAAAAAATCTATCTCCTCCCAGGCCGTAAGTGTCAGCGGCTTGAAAATTTAACAGATGACAGAGGACACAGTGCTGAACAAAAGTTGCTAAAAACTCCGTCATTACTCGATTTGTTTGGATTTTATAAGCCCTCAAAGTCGGAGTGGCCAAAACCAACACCTCGTTTTTTTCCATGGACTTTGGTGTGAAGAGGCTGACTTTTGGCACTAATTAAGCCCCTGGAGTCTAAAGTAAAAGTCTGACGGCTTTGAAAACTATGCAGATGGAAAGAGGACGAAAATTCCTACAAAAATATGTAGTTTTGATGTGGATTGGACCAAGTTTGTGGGAGCTGTGAACAGTTTTCAAACGTTTTTGACTCTGGTGTGCTCTGCTCTGCACTCTGCCTGGACATGTGACTCACTCTAGCTGCCTCAGGAATGCGCAATACACACCCATTGTAAGAGCTCAGAGGGAGCAGAAAACACTCTCAAACTAAAACTGCCATAACTCCAAAACGGTAAAAGATAGCAAAATCATGTAAATGGGAGATTTATAGATCCGAGTCTCGTGACTCGTTTAAACTTTGAATCAAGTCTGTCACTTAAACGGTGACCGAGCTGTGACACCTCAAACAGGGGTGGGTTTTCTGGATTTCTCCATTAGATTGAACGAGGATTTCTCTGTCTGCCTGCATTTTGGTGTGATCACGCCACAGCTGCCAGTACTCAAGTCAGTCACACACTAGGACAGCTAAGGGCGCCATCTGCTGGAGGGGCGCTGCTAGTGGCCAGATGGGCACCAGCAGCGAATATACTACCAGTGGGTTTTTTGTTGGCGTCGTGTGTGTGTGTGTGTGTGTGTGTGTGTGTGTGTGCACGTGCACGTGCACGTGCGTATGTGTGTGTGTGTGTGTGTGTGTGTTTGTGTGAGTGAGTGAGTGAGTGAGTGAGTGTGTGTGCCTGCATTTTGTTGTGATCATGCAGCAGCTGCCAGTAGTCCTGTCGGTCACACGCTAGAACTTCCGCGGCCTTTCAAAATAAAAGCCCAAAACTCTTTCACAATAAAAGCACCGAAAAATACCCGTAAAACTGGAACAAACGGACGAATTGTCTGCGCTTCGACACGCGCGCCGTCCCCGACGTGCACGGGTGGGCGAGGGCCCGTCCAACGCTGCTTGTTTTTTTTTTTTTTTTTACACAGCAGTCATACATTATCCACTTCCTACACAGACAGACAGTTTTGGGATCACTAAGTTTGTTTCCAAGTGACCTCACTCATGAGAGATGTGATTTAGGAGTCAAGTATGGGTTCAGATGGAGACCACCATCTATAGTTTATGGCTCTTCTTTACGACAGGTCTAAGCAGGTCTGTTCAGGTCAAGGTAACATCATTACCCTGAATCATACATCTGATAGTAGGATTTCGTATAAACTACGACAGGAAAACCACATGCCTCAGAAAATGTCTCTTCAACAGTCACAGAGCCACAGCGTGTTACACTTGTGACAGCGGTGTAAAAAATAAAAAACAGTGATTATGTTCCCAAAATAATATGAAGGGGAGAATTATGCCACTGATCAACAGGTCAACAGGCACAACAGGAATTACTGTTTTGTATTTGTCCATTTAGGAAAATCAACACAATGTGATGTGCACAAAGAAAAAAAAAAACTCTCTGTTCCATTTTTTGCTGAAGTTCACTGAGGCAAAATGACTCAGTGGGTAAGCTCTCAGCACTGTTGGGAAGATGCAACAAGGCATCCTTCCTGCTGATTGCTCCTCAGCTCCAATTGAACATACTGCAAACTGGTTCCCTGTATCAGGTCCCAAACGGTATCTAGTGACTGACTCAGGAACACTAACCAGCACACAGAGAGGCAGATGGTTGAATAATACCTGGCAGTATATCTGCAGTTTTCAGAGACCACAATACAAAATACAAAACATGCACTAATAGAACATGGACTGGATTTTATCTTATCTGTGACTTTCTTACATGTACAGTGTCACTTTGGAAAAAATAAATCTCTTCTACATTGTTATTTAGAGGTGAATATAATTCCTAGTATACCAATGGAGAGGCATTTTGGGATGCAGAACAACTAGGCAGTCTAAATGGGCACCCATTAAAGAATGTTCAAAGCGAGGTTTACCCAGTAGAAGTGACATTGGCACTAGCACCTATGCATGTGCTTGATAAGCATGTAATTTGTGATAAACTGCAAATAGATTAGTGCAGATTACATTATTTGGGTGGTGCAAGGTCTATTGTTCACATCAAATTACAGGTGTTATCCTTTTTCAGATTGTGCAGTCACCAAGAACAATGTTCATGAATGGCTAATCAATGATCTGCAGTGTGTGCAACATTATTAAACGAAAAGATGTTCTTTGTCTAGTTAAAATCATATGGAAGTAAATACTCCCTGTTATTCTGACATGGCTGCTCGTTGGGTTCAGGACTCAAACCTGAAGAATTTGGCAACAGTAGATGCAAACCTCACGCTCCTGCATGAAAGTCTGCTGCATTACCAAGGAGCTAGAGAACCTGTATGGCTGATTGAGAAGCTTTAAGTAAATGTGTTTCTGCATCCTGCGGCTATGTGCAGCAGGGCTTTCTGAAAAGTTTGTGACAAACAGACAAAAAATCAACTCATTGATAGAGTGAGTGAAAACTAATGGATGTTTTGTTTGCTATGGATTCACACAGCACACTCCAGAAATAAAGTTTTATTGTGTCTGGGATAATTAATGCAATAAAACCTGAGAGAGGAGTCTTTATTATGTGTTCTGGTACAAATATGTCACAACATGTAAGAGGTGCAGCTGTGCTTTACAGGAATTGTAACCATCACTTGATGCTTTGTAGCCATGCTATCAAAAACCTAATGGTCTTCCTACATTTCTTTTGGGGCTTTCCTTTGTCGTGCAAATTACAACATTACAACATTACAAGCAAAACCTCTTTGTCTGTCCACACATGTTCAAGCACATTTGGGATTGAGATCCACAGCCTCAGCATGGCAATGAACTCAGGCGAATTCCACTTTTAGTTGCCAGGAACATATTTGTGCTCACAAGTAGCTGCATCTTGGATCACAATGCGAGTCTTCTCTGCTGCAGCTGGTGAGAAATTTAGTGCTGAGACTCCCACCAAAATATGCGGCATGAGATTTTACTGAAGGTGAATCTTTACTTTTCCCTGAGATAGGAAAACAATCAGTTATTGTGTTCTTGTTCCAGAGCTCATCAGATTTCATACAATATTTCTCTCTAACCAAACGTTGACTGTATCAGTCTCTATTTCTCCACCACCATTTGTCTGATCCCATCAACCCTGAAGAAAGCAATGTAGTTTCTAGTTTAACATTTGTCCAATTCCAAAGTGGAAAACATTAATCTGGTTGACAGAAAGCTTGCTGAAGCTGTAAAATGGATTTTAAATGAGAATACAATGTGGAGATGCAAATACATACAAGGATATTCATATTTTAAACTTCTGATTAACATTCCATCTTCTAAAGTACAGTCTGTCTATGTAAAACTTCAGGGCTTCATTGAGCTGCCCCTCAGTTAATTTTGACAAAATAGCAGTGCCATTACAGTAACGCTTTTTAATGACTTATTTTTCCTTTTCATACACTGACAGGATTGTTTTATATTTGTTTAATGTGGAGAAGGGAAACAAACACTGGGAGCTTGCTCATTTTCCTAATAAATTTATGTGCATTAGAGCATCAGGGAACCATAAAAAACAAGTTCATACTTTCCCCTTAGGCCGGCCTTAAGATAATTACAATCCAATGGTTTCACCTTATGGGCTGTGAATTGCTCTCTCACACACAGCAGATTAGCTATTCTCTGGAGGATTGGCCCGCATTGCTAATATCTGAGCATGCCATGTGTTATCGTTGGTATTTCTCAAAATAATAGATTGAAGTTGGCTCCACTGAACCTGGACTTCTCTACCCTTAGAATGTCATAATGGAATTTTGATCGTACATCATCATCATAAAACATTTTCTAGCTATCTTTCAAACGTTACATGTCCAAATGTGTTGAGCACAAGAGTATTGTAGTGAGTTGGAAGAATATCTTTCAACCAGAGCCCCTTGGAAAAAGTGAAAGGAGAATTTCTCCTTTGGTGGATTGAAAGAGCATCAAAAAAAAAAATTAAAAAAAAAAAAAAAAAAAAGACAAGTAAATCCTGATCTTGATGAGAGCTCTGCATCTCAGCACAACATTGCACCAAAGCTATGCTGTTCTCAACAATGTGTCAAAACACCCAGTTTGTCTTTTCTGTGGTCTCTTACATAAATGGAGGTTTGTCCTGAAGAGAAGTTTTGGAATGCTAGTTAGCATTTTTGGCAGCAGAGTGGCTGGATGCACTGGGGTCATGTGTGGTCAGTTCCCCTATTCCATATCCTTACATTCCCAAGAGGCCCATTCCCATAAACCTATCTGGCATAATATGGTGAATCTGACTGCATAGTTGGCCACAAAACTATGGGCTGTTCTTAGTGCACGCTGATGTCTCCTGTCATCTGCATCTTTTCTGGTTTGGCTGATCATTTGTTTACTTTGGTTCAGCTGCTGTTGTCGGTCTTTCTTTCCTTTCTTACCACTTTTGTTTTTCTCTACTAGTTTCATTTCATTATAAATGTTCATTTTTCAGGTGAGTTTGAAATTTCAAGAAATTGGCTTGATGTTACAAAATGCAAATGTAGATTTGGTGCATGTAAAGTGGGAGAAAAATGTTTCCTCTCCATAAAAAGATTAGGCCAACAAGAAGCAGACATGACTTGAAATGTGTAGTCTGACATTCAACCTATGGAGTGGACCTTAAGGGTGTTATGGTGAGGGTGATGGATGAATGTAGACTTTTAGAACCAAATTTTCCTGTTTTGTATGAAATGTTTCCCTTTTGTGGCAGCACACTAAATGCCATTCAAAAAGAAGGCACTGATTTCCCTTTCAATCTTCATGTGCAAAGGTAAACAGGAGAAAGATCCTGTTGAAGGAGTCATTGAATCATCAGAGGAGGCAATTAGCCATGCTGTAATTTTTTATTATACAGTTTCAGCATAAATTTTAGTTATATTAAATGTAACTCACTAACGGAGAACTGTGCACCAGTGTGAGATTGTTGCCATAGATACCAGCTTTTCAAAGTCTGCAATAATGCAAAATGCAGGGAGTTTTATTGGTGTGCAGTAGGATTAATCATCAGTGTGCACTTGCTTAGTGTGACAGAAGGTAACACATACTTATTTAAATGTAAATGTTCCATACTATACAACATAGCTTGACTCTGGCGACTGCCGAGTCCCAACTTGTGAATACATTTTCTATTTTGAGTGAAGGTTTGATTGGTCCTAGCCTAATGTTAACATTAGCCCTACCCCTGCCCAGAACAACTAGCTAAGCTTTTCGCTTGACAAACAGAAGAAGATGATGTGTCCAGTTCCTGTTATTGTCACATAATCCCATTTGGTGGTGGAGGAATATAATAGTAGCATAATTGGTGTCCACAGCATGTAATCTGTGTTTCAGAGCTCATGCTCATTTTACAAAATTCAATGAGAATATACTGTCACGTTTTGCATACTTAATGCTGTCAATAAATAAAAAAATACACCTTTGAAAAGATGGTTGGATAAGGGGTTTGTATTAGTAGACAAGGCATACGTGCTACAGCTCTGCAGTGCAACTCCTCACTGCTCCATATATGGGAGGAGACTGTGCAGTCAGACAAACCAAAATTCATGGGTCAGATAATTTCCTCTGGTTATTTTAAGCCTCCATAACCGGGGATGACGAAATGACTTTGGCCCCCTAACACTGAGATCTGTGTGAGCCACAGCACATATACACGCCCTTACACACACACACACACACACACCAACACGCATGCTCAGACATACACACACACACATGAACACGCACACACACACACACACACACACACACAGATCCCCACCCTGGATCTCTTTCGTCCCCCTTCCTCTTTCGTCAGCCCCATGTGAAGCAATGCACTCTTTTGTTGGTTCTCCCGTCTGGCTATATTTATCTGGCGCAATCTATTCCAGACTGTCATCTGCCAGATCCTGGGCCTGGTGCTATCCCCCAGCCCCCTTGATTCTGTCTGAACCCAGCCTCTGATGAGGCCGTCTGGCGTCAAATTACTCAGACCACTTCATGGTCCCTCGGCGGTGGTGATGAAGATTTTCAGCAGGATAGGAGCTAGCAGATAAGCCTCCGTGTCAGCATGCTGTGAAAAGTGACCCTCCTAACTGCAGCCTTCTGCTGCCATGTCGTGGAAATGACAGAGAACAAGTAAACTATTTGGAGTAAGGGGAGGTCACATTTAGTACATCAACAAGAAAGCACTTTCATATAAAATAAAAAAATATATATATATATTGCATATCTTGGTGAGGTTTACCTACAGTCAGTTTAGTCATTGTGTCATAACTTTTCATTGTGTATCAGGTTTTAATACTTTGTAACAGTTTTCTCCATAAATTATCTCCTATCACTGAACATACACGTGACCAAAGCTCAAGACTGGAGCTGCTGGAACAAATAAGTTTTTAAACTCAAGAGTTAATTGAACGCACAAAACCATTAGTTTCAAGTCTGATGTCTCATGATCAACCACTGCGGCCTTGTGTTTATGACTCATACACCCTCTGGGCTGGAGGGAGTCCCCACACTAGCAGTAGATTTCTCTATATTTAAGATTGTGAGTCATTTTCATGTGCGAGCTACCACCCTGGCCAGGCTGTATTTATAAATATAGCAAACTTCAGTCTCTGAGGTATAATGTTATATATATCTTAACAAACTTAACAACTGAGCAACTGTGAAATTAACAAGTGTGTATTTCAACATACAACACATGGCTTTTACTTTCATGAGTTGAACCTACTGTTGTGGCTTATGTAGCCTCTTTCAGGATTAGAACTTGCTAAAAAAAACAAAAGGCCCCATGAGTTGGAGATTTGCTGCGAGAACAAATACAAAAAGATGTTTACTTGATAACAGACTACTCCCTCCATTCCTGTTTCCAGGGTGACTTAAGATCTAATAGTGAGCATTCTTTACAACCTGAATAACTGTGGTGCATTCAGCACGCTCACATTCTTTCTCTGCTGCTGTTTCGTCTATATTAGGTTAGGGAGATGGAAGGACATTTTGATTAAAGCCTCCAGGTCTGGCCATGCTACTCACCGACCAATCTAACTCCAGATGTCGGAGTGGAAACCTCAGCCTGTCCTAACACATCTTAGATGAATCAGCCCACCACTGGAAACATTTCCCATGATTCATGCAGCTTTTCCAGTGCCTTGGAGCTAGTAAATCTATGTTACCCATTAGCGTAGTAGAGTCCACGTAGAGTCCACTGATCAGAGCATGTGATTTACACGCAATGTATTATGTGTTCAACAAAGCGCATGTCTCTTGTATCTAATTTAGGCATTAATGTGTATGTTATAATTACTTGCAGTAGATAACAGAGGTTGATAATATTAGCAGTTAATCTTATTCAGGATCAACTAGAAGATGCTGACAGCTGCAGATGGGAGGTTAAGCAATCGTAATTCCATTGTAGCCCTTTTTTGTTCATATTTTGTTCATTCAATTTATCTTTAATGGATAAGAGAAACAATAACAGACAGTGTAGAACGGAATCCTTTTTGTTCAACCAAAAAGTGATAATGCCTATTATCTGTGAGGGAAAAAAAAGCAAAAAAATACCATAGAGACTACTCATATCGAGACATCTGCTCATGCATAATTCCTACTTATTGAAAAATTGGCAGTTCTGTGATGATGAGAAATTTCTCTTGAGTTTTCATTTTGGGCACTAAATTCCCCAACAGCTCTTATCAAATATAAACATGCTGGATACAGTTGCTGCAGTGGGAAAGAGTATCACTCTGCGTTTCTTGGGGACTTAACACAAGCTCTGACCTTAAATGCTCCATTGCAGATCTTGGCCTCTTGCTGTGGCTCTACTGTTATCCTAATGAGCTTGACATTATCAGTGTTGGCCATCATCTATTTATGATGTATTTATTTGCATCTTTATTAGCAAACCTGTTGGTTGCAGTCATTATTTGTTACTATTCTTCTTTTTTTTTTATTGCATTTAGTTTACACCATTTCTCTTGTATTTATCTATATCCTATTCTCTGCTGCTGCAATGACCCAGTTTCCCCACTGGTATCATTACCAAATCTAATCTAATCAGCAAGTCATCCAGATACAATATAACAGCGGTTCCTGATTGTTTTCATCTCCCAGACCCCCAAAAGACATACACTAGGTCAAGGGGCCCAGTTTAATATGAATTGCTCCCACAGACGCCTAATGTGTCTTGTGTTAGGTTAGCAACTGGTAATTGAGGATGAAAATTACATAAGAGTCTAGATTAGAGGGAAGGGACAGTGAGACATATGATCAGAATATATTTTCCAGTAACATCTTCTCTCTGTAGGAATGTCTTGTATACCGGAGGACATCACACCACATTTCGGAAGTGGCTAAAGAACATTTTCCAAAAGATCAGCAGTTTCAATCATTGAGCTTATGGGAAAAGTATAAGTGGGGGAGGAGAATGGCAAACATGCTGAACTTCTTTGATACCCAGTGCTGGAGTTCCCTTGAACAAGGAACACACCCCTTTTCATAGAGCAATGCACCAGAGTAAATGTGTGTACGTGCAGCTATTACCCCAGATCTTGCTGTGGGTGAAACTGTGTCCTTAGAATTACACAAAATTGCATGGTGAAAAGCTAATCATAGATGCAGAAGGACCCACCCAATTTGAAATCTAAACCTGACACTTAAATACAGAAATCCGGGTGTAGACCGTCCATCTGTAAATCTCTTCAAGACCCCCTTGCATCAACTGAAATGTCTGTATCTGATTGACGCTAAAAGGGTTAAAACAACATACCACAAGATGCTCTTTGACCTTCCACCTAAGGACGGAGTCTGGGCTTCTGTTTGTGTACAGAAACTCTTTTGTGTACACACCCAGGGCTAAATGAGGTCTGTGTGTGGGCTGTCTGCCTGCTCTAAGCAGATCAGAGCCCTAAAATATAATCCAAGCACCCTGTCGTTGACAGCCAACAACCTCAAAGAGAGCACTGTGGGAAAGATCATCTGCCAGGGGAGTACAGAGTCCTCACGGTGCTTTTGCATCACATTGAGAATAAACTGAACTACGATCGGTGCTTCTGGGGGCCTTGGGCCCTCTGCAGCAAATGTGACAACTCTGCCAGAGGTGAATTCAACAGGAAGGCAGAATGTGCAACTGGCTCATCTGTAACATTGTCAAGGAAGACTCAAGCTGACAGCTTCATTACACGAGTTTCTCCTGCTAACTGTACACCTAAGCTCTCATTCAGGGAGATAAATGATGTAATGGCCTTCCACACACTGGAGAAGGGACTGTCTAAGGGATACATTTACATTTTGGATTTTTGGCATCAGCTGACGTTCTTATCCACAGAGGCTTACAATGAGTGAGCACTTTGCTGCTTTGTGTTTTGCTCAAGGACGGCTCAACAGGACATATCGCCATCACCGCAATCACCCTTGCGATCTTTCAATTATAGGATCATCACTATAATCACTAAGCAGCCTTCCTGCCCACCCACTTGAATGTAAAAACCTACCTGTCGTAGAAAAATGAGGTTATACCGTAGCAAGGCAAGGGGTGGAGTCGGGGAGCAGCCCATACAACTAACTTTGGATTCTTGAAGTGGTGTGTGCCTCAGGCCAAAACCGAAAAAGTTCATTAATAAACCATGACACATTCAAACTTGCCTTCTCAAAGTGTCAAGAGAGAATGTCAGACAGGCAGAAGGGAACGAGGTTGTATCATATTAGAAACGTTATCAATATTGATTTTCTCCCATGCTCTGCAATTTTATGAGGGCCTCATTTTCATATACCCACAAGCTTGTTACTGAGAAGAATTTGATGTCTTCCACAGAGCGTGACTGAAACATGTACAGCACTAGTCATGTTAAACAGGGGGTCATGCTGCCCAGGATGTTGGCAAAAAAACAAAACAAAACAAAACAAAAAAAAATGCTGTGTTCTCCAGAGAAATCCTGAGAGTTCATTATCTTTAAGTAGAAAAGACATGCTCAGAAAGTAAAATTCGCATGTGAGCATTCGATCTACTCATTACAAAGTCTATCCTTCTTATGGACAATGAGCATATAACAACTCATTTCCTGAGGATGTCTTAGTTTGTGTACACCACATTTATTTTATGGCCTCCTAATCATTCAGTCACAAGAGGTAAATGGATTTCCATAAAGACACTTTGCATTCTGCACTACATTTATAAACACTTTGATTTTCTTGTCTGGATTCACACCAACTGCCACATTTCTGTTCTGTCCAAACATTGCTTTGTTTAAAACCAGAGGTGAGGTGAGGGTCACCTAGCGCGTCTGTTGGACCAGCAGAGCCACCAGAGCACTAATCTCATCAATTTCCTAATGCAAATATTGGACTTATTAATCTTCTGTGCAGACACTTGTAGTCACGCCGTTCGCCCTGCCAACTCTGAAGGAACACATGGAGGCCTTGTATACAGACGCACCACGAAGCCCAGGCAAAATCCATATTTATTTTTTTCTTGTTACCATAGTGACATTATACTCGAGGGGAGATAGTACACTCATATGCAGTCTCTGGATGCAAATCCCCTCTTTAAGCTTTGCAATTCAAAGTGCAAACACATTCAGGAGCAAGTCATCTCTAAAACCCTCACAATTCTGCATAAATCATTAGGCAGTGTTTGTATTAGATATTTTTTTTATAATGTGTGAGCAATTTACAGGCGAGCATCCAGAATTTTAGCATAGCCCGATTCAATATTCGTGATGCACTTATAAGTGACTTTTTTCACTTTATATATTTGTAGTGATTTATATCAGCATCATTTTATTGGTTTTGCTCAAAATCCTTAGTTAATGGAGCAACTGCTTGTGTCTCCTGTTTCGTCTCATCTGATCCATGATATGCAGGAAGAAGGGCGGGAGGGGCGGGAGGCGGCAGACTTGAGCAGGATGGTAGAGATGGCTGCAGACTGTAGAACCCTAGTGGCAGCTAATGCTCACTGCTCAAAAAATGGACTCCCCTGTATTTGCTTTTGAGAAATGGCCTTTACCAAATTTGGGATTCAAGTGAGCACCTATTATGGAAATCTAGCTTGGGTGTTCTAATATAGAAGATTGAATGACAGTAGGGATTATTACTTGGTTTATCAAATGGGAACGTCAAATTGCAGGAGTTTTGTGGAAGTTCACAGGAACTTCTTAAAGTCTACTACATTGTTGAAATCCTTAGACACGTGCACTGCATTTTAGTGCTCCTCTATTTTCTTCAAGAATTCCACATGCAGAGAAAATTATAGAATTGATTCGGTTTGTTTAGTGTCGCATGAGCTACTCCCTTATGCTCACATCATAATAGTTACTGTGGCTGCTGCGTGGGCGGATAAAACAACATAGCATAGCCCTGTGAGAAAGTGGGCATTTTTTTGGTACACTGCACCACTGACGAAAACTCAAGGAAAGACATGCAATGGGGGAAGGCTTCCTGTGCTGTGTTCATTATTTTTTGATACACGGACTCAAAGTCCTTCTACTTTGCTACTGTGCAGGTTCCTCCATGGATAGAAAAGAATATGGTATATGTGAATGCGGTTACACCAGAATGCCAAGTGCTTGCTTAAAGAAAGATAACAATGATTTCAAATACATCCAGGCATCATGGGTCTCATGCAAAGTGCAGCCTCTGACATATGAAGATGTAAATGCTGGGAAGAAATGCAACTTTCAGTAAGCTTTCCAGGTAGTTTGTGGAAGTGTCCCTCGACAGCTTGTGGCAGGCATTATGCTAACCAAAAGAGGGGCCAAAATCTAATCAGTGACTCAGTACATCTGGTCAACATTAGCATTTAGTTCTCCAGGGTCAGTGGGTGAATACTATTCACACTGAGGCAGCGGGGATTGTGCCAGCCAATAATTAGTTGAGGGAAAAATTTACCCAAATACAGTTTCACTTGCTTTATTCCGCCATGATTTTCATCTGGGGGACATACTGGGTGACATTCTACCAATCCAAGATCTGTGCCAAAATGACGTGCCTCTACACCATTTATCCAGTCCTAGTGCAAAAAATCTTCATTTTAACTAAGTCGTTTCATATCATTATCAAAAAAAATGTTTTTCTTAAAAGAAGAGAAAACAAATCTGATAGTGGGATTAGATAATCCCATTTTCCCAATGCAATTTAAACAGTTTCAGTATTTATTGTAGGAAGTATGATTATGTTGGAACCAGGCAGACTAAGGCAGATCAGTACACTAGTATCAAGAAAACAACACTTGATTCAAGAAAACTCAGGAGACAAATATCGTTTGGAAACAAGTGGGATTATCTAATCTCACTGGCAGATTTTACTGCTTGATTTAAGAAAAATGAAATGTCAAAGCCAAATGAAATGACTTGTTAAGATAGATATTTTTTATTTTTTGTTTTTTGCAGTGCAGTGCAGTGCTTACAATGTGACCATGTATGACCAAGCTACAGATACTTGACACATTGCTGGGAAATGCAATTTGACCTAACTCAAAGAAGTGACGCCATTACCTCAGAGGGTCACCATCATACAACTAAATTCATTGATGGAGGTGTTGCAGTCATGCCAATCACCAGTGCTTATTTATAAATGATCAAACAGAAGATGAGAATAATGTTTTCACACTCCTGGTGAACAGATCGCAATGAAGTCAAAATGACTCCCGCTCTCCAGCTGAGCTTTGATTCCGCGCCACTGAAACAAAGCGGCACTCCTCTGTTTTAGATCAAGAGATATTCTTTCTTTTTAGCTGCCAATGAGACACTCATCGAGGTTTGCCCAGACTTAATTGGACTGGAATTTCCAGAGAGAGTCTGAAGATCTGACAGCTGGTGGAGCACAATGGGCTCAACATCTGCTCCAAGTCCATGGGCGATCCTGCCAACTTTCCCTGTGTACAGGTTTGTGCTGAGGGGGTATTTAGAAAGATGTTCAAAGACATAAACTCGACCCACTCACACACACGTCCCATACTAGAATCAGGTCAGAGGCCAGATCCTTCTTCATCCAAACACAGTACTTCCAGCAAACACATTCACACTCAAGAGGAATAAGAATTGCTTTGCTGCATCATATTCAGAAAGGTACTCCTGCGGCTGATTGAGGCCACTGAGGCACTATGGGACCATTGTAAGGAAACTGCCCTTCGTGCCTCCCTCCACGCACACACATCCTCTCGGTCACATACACACTTGCACACTGCCCCTCAAGCTCTCTCTCTCTTTCTCATTCATACCCTCAGTACACCCTCTTTCCTTCTCTACCTTTCATCTTTCCTCTCTAGGTGTATGAGGAGCAGCTCTACCTGTTTCCACTGAAGGAGCCATTCAGTGCCGCTGGCAGAGGGACCTCAGCCTACCTCCTCACCACAGTGGGTTTCAACTTCACTGCATCAACATGCTTTCAATGCAATCATTCTCAAGGTAAATACACTCACACACACAGATGGACACAAACTAAGAAAAAAATCTGTAAAGAACAGACACCAACAGTTGTCTTGGACCTTGGACTGGACTCAGACTCCTGGCACATCATTGCCCTGATGTATTCAGTTTCAAATAGGGTTTTCATTGCTAAGCAATGAATGCCATAAGGATTCTGAGAATATGCAGTGAGCAACATAAAATGGAAGAAGAAATCTGCTCTCTTCTAAAAAGAAATTGCTCTTTGCCAGAAAAAAAATCAATTCGGGTCAAGAGTTGACTTATAGAGTTTGCAGTCTACTTTTTGGCTTAAAGGTGAAGGAGGGATTTTAAGTTTAGGTTTGAGGCGTTAACTCATCAGAGCTTAGTCGCATGCATTGTGGGATACCGCAGAAAGGGACAGCAGTGATATGATCTCCCCTCTCTGACAGAGAGGAACAGAAAGGGGGTGGGGTGGGGGAGGTTGATGGGGGGGGGGGGGATACACTGGCAGCTGGCAGACAGATTTGGAGTAGTACTTACCTCCATGGCTGTGGCTGGGGAGGCAGAGCAGGGTCAGGAAGGCACCGGCCAGGACCAAATGCAGGGCTCTCATGTTCTACTGCTGCAAGTTAAGTCCTCCACTCTTCACGTTAAAGACACTCCATTCAGAAGGGACTGAATGACTTCTTTCCAGTTTTGGGACCTGAGCTGTACTCCAAAGGAACCTCCTCTATGTTGAAGGGGCAGGGCTGGGGAGGGAGCCTGAGAGGGACGCCCCCCGCCTCCCCCACCCAACCGCCCTTGCACCCCACCCCTCCAAAAAAAAAAAAAAAAAAAAAAGGGAACGGAAAATCCAGCCTTGCCTCTCCCTCCAACCCCTGCACTTACGCACTTAAAAGCGCAAATCCTCTGATCACATATTCTGTGCACACGTGTGCAAACACACACAAACACTCAAGCACAAATATGCATTTGCTTTACAAGTACTTAAGTACACCCATGTACATCATATGCTTGTGCACACACACACACACACATACACACACACACACACACACACACACACACACACACACACACACACACACACACAGACTCACAATCTCCAGCCATGTCTGGCCCAGTGGGTGGGAAAAGTTTACAAACTCTCCACTATACCACAATCTCTCTCTCTCTCTCTCTCTCTCTCTCTCTCTCTCTCTCTCTCTGTCTCTCTCTCTGTCTCTCTCTCTCTCCCTCCCTTCGTCCCTCTCTCTCTCTCTCTCTCTCTCTGTCCCTTCGTCCCTCTCTCTCTCTCTCCCTCCCTCCCTTCGTCCCTTTCTCTCTCTCTCTCTCTCTCTCTCTGTCTGGCCACTCCTGGAACTGAAGGGCTCCTTTTGTCTCACTCAGTAATTGGAGTGGCCTTAGGAGACCGGAGGCTGCCTTCTGCAAGGATAAACCTTTTACTTTTAATTAAAGACAAATCAGGTTGCCCAACTCTCTTGGTGCTTTATCTTCCTAGCCTTTCCCTTGATCAATGTCTCGTTCTTTATGTTTTTGTTCAACAAACCTGCTCCCGAAGCTAATTAAGCTCACACTTTGTGAGGAGTAGAGGTGTGTTGTGTTGGATACACAAATCCTTTTTGCTTTCACTGTCTCTCCACTATTGATAGGGCAGACACAACTGAAAAGTTTCACTGCAAGTTTATCTTATGCGCTGAGAGAGAGAGAGAGAGAGAGAGAGAGAGAGAGAGAGAGAGAGAGAGAGAAAGAGAGAGAGACTTTCACTAATAGTGGAAGGTGCTGTCACTGATTGTTCTGTGGTTGAATTTTTCTTTTTTAATGAACATGCATGTCTTCCCCAAAAGGATTACTGTTTTCTGGTTGGATGCTAAAATTAAACCTGAAGTTCACTCTTAAAGCCTGTATGCTCCATTTCAGCTGTCTCACAATTAGATGGTTGGCAAATTATTCTCCATACCTTCTGACAGCTGGAATGGGAATAGAGTTTGAATTTTTTAAACAGATGTGGAATAATTTTATAACAGAAAGTCACTGTGCATTGAATGTAGCTCATGCAGTTAAATGACATCTGCCTTTTCATTTGAACAAACAATACCTCAAAATAATCTTTGAATTGCCTGCTATATATTAGAGATAAAACACAAGCTATACCAGTTTCACTAACTAAGATTCAGAAGGGCATGTCTTCACAAATGGCAGAAAGATTATGATTAAAGATTCATTTTTTCCCCCCTGAATTTATGTTTGATTCGATCACACTCACATGCTCCCTGTGAATGTCTTTGGATGGCACTTTCAAAATGTGTTATACTGTAACTCCTACGCTTGAACTGCTAGTGATTTCAGCAATGGCTAATGCACTGGGTGCACAAAATATTAGGAATGCCTTCCAAATATTAAGTTACACCCCCTTTGCACAGACCACCTCTCAACTGTCTAAAGGCTTCAACATCTTTTTTAAGATGTTTCCCCTCACTTCATCTGCACTGAATTTCCCTGGCCATTTTCATAGAAAAAGTAGGAGTTCCCTCTGTTTTTAAAGGCACAGTTCACCCAAAATACAATGCAAAAAATACAATAGGGCTTCGCACTGTTCCAGTGCTCGGGCCCTAATTATGTTTTCCCATCTACTGATAGTGCAGTCTGTCTATCCAGATATTTTCTGTGGGATTTGGTGAGGTTTCCAGTTTCTGTGTGATTTGGTGAGGTTTCCAGTCTGCTTCTATTTCCATGTATCAGCTCCCACTGAGTATGACTTTTGGGAGGATAGATACAATCTTTGGCAGGAAATAGTGTCTAACAAAACCCTTCACTTCCCAGGGCTGTGAATTATGCTGCATATCTGTGCCATTGTGTTTGAGCTCTACAAACAAATACCAATTCATTCCAATTGTACTGGGGGTGAAGGAAAGATTATTATATGGCAAACTAAAAACCCCACCAAATCACACAGAAACCATCCATGAACAGGACCTTAGGGCTAAGTGGGAACATATTTTGGTTGGCCTGATCCTTTAAATCTAAATATGTGCCAGTGTCTTTATTTTGCTTCAACAGCACCTCCAGTGGCAAACTGCTAAACACATTCACAGCCGCACAGATCAACGCCTTTTAAATCAGAGGGAAAACACCAGAGACACGACGCAGACGAAATGGGCCTATCAACTGTTTACTCTATGAGCGGGTGTGAATGATGGCGGCTGTCTTCAGAGTGAAAAGAGAACCTGTAAAATAGCACATGGCAACTGTAACACAAGACTATTTATTGCAGGCAACCTTTTCTGACACCACAGCCTTCCTGATTATTTCAGCATGACACAAGCTACAATTAAAATGCTCCCTCTGAGCCTCAGCCAACTGTTTGCACCGATGACACGCTTGCCTCCCTGGGGAAGCAGAACTTGCCCTGGAGGGATGTCACCCACAGATATGAGTGGGCTCCCACAGTGTGTAAGAGCACAGTCACTTTTATATAATCCTCATCACCAGTGGGCCCCTTCGCATAAGCATTCCACATGATGCAAGTCCATGTGTGGTGCACCCGCCTTTTCAAAAGTAAGTTGATGCAATTAATTGGATTTTTTTAACTGATATGGTTCAGTAATGCATGGCCCTGATATGATTACATAGAATAAAACACACTGTTACACACGTTTCTACCATTTTAGCTTTTAGCTTGCTGCTATATCTCAGTAACTCTGCTAAACCTGGGAGTCAGTTCAGCAAATCTTATCAGATCTCCTTTCTCACACAGTTTATCTAATTCACATGTTGACACGGTGCAGTAGCTGAGGACATTTTGCCGAAATATCACCTCACAAATCATTGTGGGTAGAGAGAAGAAGCTCAGCTTTCACCACACAGGCTCAAATATCACCTTCCTGTGTTGCTCCTGCCGTCTGGCCAGAGCACCGCTATGCTTTCAAACCTCCAGACTTGATTAAACCGCAGTCAGTATGTCAGTGTTATTCCAAACCTTTTTTCCACTGTCACAAAAATAACCTGATCCAACTGCAAGATAATTACTACGCTCTGTTCTAATCACTGTGAGTCTACTGTTTTTAAAATATACTGTAATTGTTAAGTGCCCCCCGAACAAAGAGCCTTGGTTCTATTACACAAATCTGCAGCAGTTTCAAGGAGCTATTTACTGCCTAACGGAAGTAGGAAAAAAATGGCTTCAGACACCATTCAGTTTCTTAATCACTGACTGGAGAAAAAAAAAATCACTTTTCCATGTGTTTCCAGCTACTATAACCCCAATCTCATTTTCTCCCATTAGTATAATGGCTCACTTTTCATTAGCTCAATTGTTTGATTTAATTATAGTTCAATTTTCCTCTCATTCTTCTTTGTCCTAGCTGTGGGTGTCATTAACGTTATAACATGTTGCACCGAGAGAGGAAAAAAAAATGTCGGTTGACAGTATTAATTTGTGACCTCACAGAATTTTCTTTCTTTCAGTACCTGCTTACGTTAGGAATAGTGGAAATAAACTCAAACCACCTGTGTAACATCACCACTCCACATGCAGCTTGCCTCAAGTGTGGCTGCTGGACAGGGTCTTTATATGGGGAAAGTTATTGGAGGGGGCCAGGTTGCACCCCTGTCAGTTCACCAGCACAAGCAAGCACTTTCATGAGGAGCAGAGGGAGAAAGCAGCATAGTGACAGGCACTGGCAAAGCTCATGGTGACCTTCACTCTAGAGAGGCCAAGGAGGGCTACTTTCAAAATGTAATCTGTTGTAGATCACTCATTATGGTCTTAAAACTTTCAGCAGACATGTTATCCACAGGATAGTGAGTAATATAATCACTTTCAACTCATGTTGTGCTTCTTTGTGTCTTAAAAATTAACACAATCAAAACTAATATATTACCAGTGGCATGATGTAATTTATATTCTCTATATTCTGTGCAGTCAGTATTTTATTTCAAAATTAGTAGAATCAGGTTTATGATATTTTTGACATCCTTTACCTTTCATACAATACAAAACACCTTTCTTTCTTTCTTTTTCTTTCTTTCTTTCTTTCTTTCTTTCTTTCTTTCTTTCTTTCTTTCTGTGCCTGAGGAGGGTCAGCACACCAAAACAAAATGTTGTAGTGCAGATGGTGTGTAGGAGAGTAACCTTTGTTTGGAAATTTCTGCCACTCTCTCAGCACCTGTCATTCACGTGTGCATAAGAAACATTTGGTTTATTATTTTTTGGTTCACAAGAATAGGTAGATTAAAGAGTCAAGAGGGTTATTGTCACATCCTGAATATGCAACGTCCAAACAGAGTGAAAATCTTACACCAGGTTCTGGCTCCTCATCACTGCAAAGGGAATTTAAAATGAACTAATTACAGTAAGGACAAAAAGAATACAATACAAAACTAATAGCAATAAATAGACAAGTAAAAACGTTGGGATATTGAATGACAGTATGTTATATGCACGGGGTGATATGTGCAGTAAATACACAGTTATACAGTAATGTATATTAATGTTTATATCATACAGAGTAATAATTAAATTTTAAATCATGCCAGAATGTACAGTGTTAATACAGTTTGGGATAAAACCATTACTATTATTACTACCATTACTATTATGCACAAGTACTTATATATACGCACATGCATATGCACTCATGCTGATAGTCCTTTTATGTGATGAATCAACACAATAAATTGTTACAACTTTCCTGTTAGGGCGGATTAGAGTAAATGTCTGCCTCTTACAACACTCACACATGTTCCGTCCAGGGACGACTGTGAGCCCAAACAGGCACTGGAATCTGTGACATATTCAGATAAGACTGGCATTCCTGCTTATGCATATTATTCTGCTTATAGGCTCACTGCCATGCGGCTAAATTTGTACTGCAACACAGGTCTTAACAGGTTTAATATGGATACATTGTCAGAATGTGCTTTTTTGTGGGATTTGATGCACAGACACATATTTAAAGCTGTAAATGCCTCATGTTTGCTCTTACTCTTGATGATGACATCCAGCCTTTTGTGTTTGCTCTTTTAGGTCTTATGCTCAACACCCTTTCTACACATTCATGCACTGCACACACAATTGATAATGTCTACTTCATACCTTGTTCATCTTAAACACATGCATTGTCACATTCTCTGAGCCAGTCTATGACAATATATATCCCTCTGATAAGGCATATAGAGAGATAGACTGACAGCTTGATAGATACTTTACTGGTAGCAGGTAGGCATATGTGGTAGCAGCAATAGATAAAAAATATGTGTGTAACCTGGGATGCAAATGAAATTGGTTTGTTTGAAGCCAACAAAGCAAAATTTAAGGGGAAATTTATTTCAGTAGCACTTTACACACATACCAGAGCTAGAAGCTACACTTTATTTTGTTTTTAATGTAGTGTTGTGTAATTACATTTGGACAAAGTACCATTCTGAATGAATTCACATACTTTTCTTGGACTGATTGATGTTGCACAGCACAAAGGAGGCCATTAAATTGCCACAAATGTGCAAAAGTCCACCCATCTGTCACTACAGGCTGACTGAATCAAACTGAGAGTGAGGGATTTTAATTACTAATTTAACCAAGCGTACATGTACCCACAGTGAAACTTTTTTAGCCAGCAACTGACATTCCCTGATAAAGTCAGTTCACTCATGGGGCAAAGTTTGAACTTTTTAAGGCGCTATGAAAAACAAAACAAAACAAAACAAAAACAAAAAAAACACATGCCAACATTTTCAGATTATAAAAAAGCATGGCAAATATAATTTCTCAGAGAGCTATTTTGTGCTTAGATATTAGTATCAGACGCTAGTTGTCAGTGTTACTCTCTTCCAATAGTAAGCCTATTAGCTTTTGACATTCCATAGGCAGTGTCAGCCTAATTTGCTTTTCTTACCTCAACAAATGCATTAAACACTTGACTCATTCGAAGCATTTACACATGTTTAAATGTTGTTTCCCACGTTCCTCAATGCTGTTAATTCTTCTTACAACACTGATGTCATCCTCATGCCAATTTTTTAACAGCGCCTTTCCTAAGCCTAAAGAAGAATTCATTTATGTATACTCGCTCAAGGAGAGAGGGGGATTAAGCCTGTCAATCAAATAATTTCACATCCTCTAAAGCGATATAACTTGATAGTAAGTGGTTGCACCCAAAACTGTATTTGGCATTCACTGTAAACTTCATTCCTGGGTCTTAATCTGTATTAGCATGTACTTTTCAAAAAGGCACAGGGCTCCCTGGCTAAATCCTCACCACATCCAGTTTGTTTATCTTTTCCCTGACAGCTTTGTGACTTTGAATCTCCATCCCTAATGTGATGCTTCGGGGTGCATTGTCTGCAGATAGATGGGGATCCTCAGGTATTAAATGGCGCTTCTGGAAATTAAATAAATAAATAAATGAATAAATAAATAATGGGGATGCACGGAAAATAAGGGATAAATATGTCTTAATGAAAACAGACTACTCAGAGCAGTCAAAAGATAAAGATAACGCACACCAAGAACACCTGTTCAGTCATATAATGGCTTTTTAGTCTCTCTGTCTTACTAACTAGGTTGCCATTGTAATCTTATCTACCAGATGAGTTGCAATCATTCAATTAATGAACCAGTATTGAATTAGAATATCAAGAATATTAATTTGACTATTAGCATATTAGAAAAACTTTTCCATGTTGTCTCTTGGCACATGCATGTTACCCATGCACCAGGGGGAATAACATCACGGATGAATGGCTAAAATGTCAGCAACTGTGGGTTTTTTTGGGGTGGGGGGAGAGGGTGTGTGTGTGTGTGGGGGGGGGATTTTTCCTCCTTCAATGGAAAAACTTCATTGGTGTGAAAAGAACTGGACAGAGAGCTTTGTGACGTTTAGTTCTGATGAAGAGCCAGATTAAACACAAGACTGCATTCGGAATTTCATGCTCTTTTTACTCGATAAGGGAAGAATGTAAGTCATTCAGTTTGTTTGCAAATATACTTGTTCAATACAACAGAGAGGGTAAACACTGAGCCCCTCTGCTCTGGCAATGTTCTAAACCCTCTTGAACCCCACCGGTCCCATTGGTGGTGCTGTTATTATAAATGCATGGTGCGTGGTCGAGCTTTGTTCAAACCCACAGAACAGAATTTTAAAATTCTTTGTGTAGATAAGATACCAAACTTGTCATGCTGCATAAATTACAGGTAAATTTGTATAAAATGAGGCATGAGGCATCCAGATATTTTCTATTTGATGCAATGCTGCAGCTATAAAACAATGGTGCCTTAGGTTTGAACATTCCACTCAGTATAAGTGTGATGTAGCTTCATTGCAGAGTCTGCATTTCAACCAGCAGACATGAAAAAAAAAAAAAGTTTTTTTTTTCTACCTTTGAAGCTACTTGAGGAAAAAATTAATGGAAAGAGTTCAAGGGGTTAATAAAACAGTTAAAGTGCCTCATGAAGGACACATAATCATATATTAACCTACTAGTTTTCTTTGCAGACAAAGCAGAGCTGTGACTGAAATATTCTCAGAAGCAGAAACTGCAGCACAGACTGACCGCAGCACAGACTGAAATCAAAAGGTTACGTTTGCAGTAGCAAAGCTAGCGGATTTAAAAAAAAAAAAATATATATATATATATATATATACAGTACAGGCCAAAAGTTTGGACACACCTTCTCATTCAATGCGTTTTCTTTATTTTCATGACTATATACATTGTAGATTCTCACTGAAGGCATCAAAACTATGAATGAACACATGTGGAGTTATGTACTTAACAAAAAAAGGTGAAATAACTGAAAACATGTTTTATATTCTAGTTTCTTCAAAATAGCCACCCTTTGCTCTGATTACTGCTTTGCACACTCTTGGCATTCTCTCCATGAGCTTCAAGAGGTAGTCACCTGAAATGGTTTTCACTTCACAGGTGTGCCTTATCAGGGTTAATTAGTGGAATTTCTTGCTTTATCAATGGGGTTGGGACCATCAGTTGTGTTGTGCAGAAGTCAGGTTACTACACAGCCGACAGCCCTATTGGACAACTGTTAAAATTCATATTATGGCAAGAACCAATCAGCTAACTAAAGAAAAACGAGTGGCCATCATTACTTTAAGAAATGAAGGTCAGTTAGTCCGGAAAATTGCAAAAACTTTAAATGTGTCCCCAAGTGGAGTCGCAAAAACCACCAAGCGCTACAACGAAACTGGCACACATGAGGACCGACCCAGGAAAGGAAGACCAAGAGTCACCTCTGCTTCTGAGGACAAGTTCATCCGAGTCACCAGCCTCAGAAATCGCAAGTTAACAGCAGCTCAGATCAGAGACCAGATAAATGCCACACAGAGTTCTAGCAGCAGACCCATCTCTAGAACAACTGTTAAGAGGAGACTGCGCCAATCAGGCCTTCATGGTCAAATAGCTGCTAGGAAACCACTGCTAAGGAGAGGCAACAAGCAGAAGAGATTTGTTTGGGCCAAGAAACACAAGGAATGGACATTAGACCAGTGGAAATCTGTGCTTTGGTCTGATGAGTCCAAATTTGAGATCTTTGGTTCCAACCGCCGTGTCTTTGTGAGACGCAGAAAAGGTGAACGGATGGATTCCACATGCCTGGTTCCCACTGTGAAGCATGGAGGAGGAGGTGTGATGGTGTGGGGGTGTTTTGCTGGTGACACTGTTGGGGATTTATTCAAAATTGAAGGCACACTGAACCAGCATGGCTACCACAGCATCCTGCAGCGACATGCCATCCCATCCGGTTTGCGTTTAGTTGGACGATCATTTATTTTTCAACAGGACAATGAGCCCAAACACACCTCCAGGCTGTGTAAGGGCTATTTGACCAAGAAGGAGAGTGATAGAGTGCTGCGGCAGATGACCTGGCCTCCACAGTCACCGGACCTGAACCCAATCGAGATGGTTTGGGGTGAGCTGGACCGCAGAGTGAAGGCAAAGGGGCCAACAAGTGCTAAACACCTCTGGGAACTCCTTCAAGACTGTTGGAAAACCATTTTAGGTGACTACCTCTTGAAGCTCATGGAGAGAATGCCAAAAGTGTGCAAAGCAGTAATCAGAGCAAAGGGTGGCTATTTTGAAGAAACTAGAATATAAAACATGTTTTCAGTTATTTCACCTTTTTTGTTAAGTACATAACTCCACATGTGTTCATTCATAGTTTTGATGCCTTCAGTGAGAATCTACAATGTAAATAGTCATGAAAATAAAGAAAATGCATTGAATGAGAAGGTGTGTCCAAACTTTTGCTAAGTCACCAGCAAAAAAAAAAAAAAAAAAAAAAAAAAAAAAATATATATATATATATATATATATATATATATGACTGATGACTTAGCAACTGCTTTCACTGTATGATCACCATAACCTTAAGAAAACTCTCTGGACATTCATAATCAACAACAACTGAAACAATATAAGTGTAAATCTGAGTGTAAATTTTTCTGACATTCCCCTGTTACATATTGAAATCAACTGCTTCTTATTTAGGTAGGTTTTTCTCAAGACTAACAAAGTTATGAGGACTTGTTATCATCTTGATGGGGTGAATGGATTTTTTTTCCCACTATCATTATAATTTATTTTTTTTTTTTATTGACAAACTAATGAATACATAATGGAAATTTCATCCATTAATAATCAATGATGAAGTGGCCATTCCACATGAGGCACACAAAAGCTACAAAACTAAGGTTAGTATCAGAAGAGGCTTGTGAGGAGGGACTGAAGCTTAGGAAAAACTATATATATATCATGAACAACAAGATTAAGAAAGTTTGTTTCGGGGGACGGTGGCAAATGTTGTTTTCTCTCACCAAAATTCACCACCCAAGGTTAAAATCAGTTAGTGTTGTAATGTGGGACAATATTAACTGGAAGCTTACAGCATATCCTGTTAGTGTCATGAGAACACTAATAAAATTAGTTGTAAACATGAACAGCTGTGTTCAAAATCTAATCTGCTCCCCTGTCATTTTTGCATAAAGATAACATAACATGTGTTGATGTGAAACTGTGGCATTGCAGCAGAAGAGAGAATGGGGAACAAGGATTGCAAGGCATTAAGGAGGTAAGGAGAGAATAAAAAAAGGTGATAAGGTGATAAAAAACACAAATGAAAATACAACTGAAAACAATTTAATCTCATGCAACAATATAATATATTAACATATATGTGCCTTTACAAGAGAAATGTCATATATGTTACATACGAGCTCTATGAACCAAACATACAAACCCTCTTTTGGTAATATGTGTGTCACTGTTATATGTTGCTTATATACGTGCATGTATGGAAACAATGGGGATGATGAAAATGTTAGACATACACTACTCACAAAAAGTTAGGGATATTTGGCTTTCGGGTGAAATTTATGGAAAATGTAAAAAGTTCATGCTACAGTGATATTATATCACGAAAGTAGGGCATTTAAGTAGAAGCATACACTGGTGATTTCCTCATCTCAAACAATTTATTGAAACAAAAGCCAACAACAGTGGTGGGTATACCACAACAAAAAATATCAATGTCTCAAAAACTTGTCATGTGCCCTTGAACATCGATTACAGCTTGACAACGACGTCTCATGCTGTTCACAAGTCGAGATATTGTCTGCTGAGGCATGGCATCCCACTCTTCTTGAAGGGCGGCCCTCAGGTCATTGAGGTTCTGGGGTACAGAGCTCCGAGCCTCTACACGGCGACTCAGCTGATCCCATAGGTTTTCTATGGGATTCAGGTCTGGAGAAAGTGCAGGCCACTCCATCTGAGGTACCCCAGTCTCCAGCAGCCGTTCCCTAATGATACGACCTCGATGAGCTGGAGCATTATCGTCCATGAAGATGAAATTAGGCCTGTGTTGTTCATGCAGGGGCACAATGACTGGATTAATGATGTTATTCAGGTAGCATGGGCTTGTCACTGTACCATTCACAAAGTGTAGGGCAGTTCTGTACTGACTAGACACACCTGCCCACACAGTAACACCACCACCACCAAAGGCTCGTCTGGTGACAACAGTGGCTGATGCATAGGGCTCTCCTTGACGTCTCCAACATCGTTGGTGGCCATCATTTCTGCTCAACATGAATTGGCTTTCATCAGAGAACAGCACTGAGGCCCACTGGTCCCTCGTCCAGCGTAAATGCTCCCTGGCCCATGCAAGACGATGACACCTGTGACTGGTGGTGTGGTCAGGTACCCTTGCAGGTCTTCTAGCACGCAGACCATGCTGATGTAAACGGTTTCGAATGGTCTGACGTGACACCTCCCTTAAACGTACCTGGAGTTGAGTGGCATTCATCATCCGGTTCCGCAGGGCACCGTTCACAATGAAGCAGTCATCAGTGTGGGATGGGGCCAAAGGACGTCCACTTCTATGCCTTTCTGTGACTCTTCCAGTCTCTCTGTATCTCTGTTGCAACCTGCTGATGACACTCTGTGACACTCTAAGCTCAGTGGCCACTTCCGTCTGAGAACATCCTGTTTGAAGCCTCGCAATGGCGAGGTGCTGCTGATCAATTGTTAGGTGTCGTCTTGGTCTCTTGATGTCAAAATGTGAACAGCATGATGAGGAGGACTGTTTAAATACCAATTCTAATTGAACCAGGAAATTTATTGGTCGATTCATGGATCAAACACCTGATGTGAATTTTGCCGTTAAGCTCCTTGTTAGAGAACAGCAACTTGTGCAAAAAGTACTGAAACACTGAACAGTTGGACATGTGCATTCAAAAGTTTACAGAAGGTCACATTAAGTTCACCTGTAAAGGTTATAATGCATTTTAGGTTCATCCTGAAATTTCACCCGAAAGCCGAATATCCCTAACTTTTTGTGAGTAGTGTATATGTTAATATATGACAATGTGACATTTCCATATGAAAAATATTAAATATAGAGAGTTTATAGAATATATTGACCAGAAATAAAATCTCTCCCTGGTAACTAGCTGACAGACTGACAGATTTCCAGATGTGCAGATGTTACATTTTTTTAGTCCAGTAGAAGCCATCTCAATGCTATAGTGAGTTAATGCAGTTTACACACCAACCCAGCTGCATTTTGTATTTGAACACATTCTGCTAATCTCGCAGAAGTTCATGAGCCCAGACTGAGCTGTTGTTTACTTAAATCTGTATCCTGTGTTCCTCAACTGCCAAAGACAAAGCAAGTGACCCTCCACTTCCCCTAGATGGTGCATGGATGATTGAACCAGCTGGTCAGAGGTGACTATTGAGATGCTGCACAGCATTCTTACCCACTGAATCATGGGGAAGTTGCAAGCCTATAATGACAAGACTGTGTGAAATGAGAAATGATCCCAGCATGAGAAGACCATGCAATATTCAATCCAAACTTTGCTTTGCTGCTCTCTCTCTCTCTCTCTCTCTCACACACACACACACACACACACACACACGTACAGACTCAAATATAAACAATATGAACATATGTGTGTGTTTCCCATGTTGCTGAACTTTCAGTCTGTTCAGCCACTTAACAAGTATTTAAACACTTTAATAAAGTCCTTCTACTTATTGATAACTCTTTTTATTACTTGATTTATTGTATCTTAGTGAAATGTGTCACTGAACTTCTGACCATGTAACTGAATTTCTGTCCTACTTTTGTATGTATGACGTGTTCTTTAATGGTCATGAAAACTGCAACAAATTGCTCTTGCCGGGATAAATAAAGTTGTCTGAATCTGAATGTGAATGGAAAGGGGGAAAAAAGGCTTGGCAACCAGCACAAAGAGAGATTACTGTTGGCTTGATACTGATTCACTGTTGATTTTTCTCATGTAGTTTCCATTAGTTGGAGACATCATTAGGAGAACTCCAGGACAGTTCTCTGCTGCAGCATGTGAAGAAATTGCCAAGTGATTGCGTGGTTTGCATGCAGTGGTTGGCGTGGGCGGTGAGACACCGGTCTCAACAGAGGTCGTGATTGAATTGATTATTGTGGGAGAACCAAGAAAGTTGCATAAAAGGCTGACAGCCTTGGCCACAGCATGCATAAGGCAGACAGGGAGAACAGCCCTCCACTTACAATACTCCAGATAAACCACTTGACGAATGGATGAACATAAATGCTGCAGTGTTTTCTGGCTTATATAAAGTACCAGAGTGAGAAAAACAGGACACAGTTGTATTTTTCTTAAAAAACAAACAAACACCCAAACGCCCCCCAATAATATTTAATATCAGTAGCAATTTTGTAATTTGCTGACAATGTCCTTGGCCCAGGCTGTTCCACCAAGAGCAGACACTGGCTTGATCGTGCCCAAGTTACCATTGTATTCTGTAACCTTGATTGAAGATGTCATGTGGATTCGTTGATTATCATTCAATTTTACCCTGTGCAAAACCTGCTGGGAACATAAATCATCGTGCGACTATCTTTTGTGTTTGTGCTGGGCTTATACAGACACAAAAGGCACACTGAAATACAAAGCTAAGCACAGAGCAAAGCAGTGATTATTAAAAAAAAAAAAATCTCCATTTCAACAGTCTCAATGATTCTGTGCATCCTCTGTTCTTGCCTCCTTTTTGAAAAGCGCTGGAACAGATCCAAAGCACCTTCTTTCTACCCTTCAGTGCTTTGTGGAAAAGGGATGAGGGTTTACGCCGTGTAGAATCGACAGAAGAAAAGTTGCATCCCACACAGTCTGAAAGTTTAAACTGCACACTGCCTACTAAATAGTGCTGTATGTAGCAGGAATCCATGGACACATTACCCTCAAGGGCTACACCAACATCTGGAGGTTTATGCAGTGTATTCAGTAATTACTCATTATTTATGACATTATATTGGTTTCACAATTCAAAATGTTGTGAGCTAGTGGAATAAACACACCTGGTAGGTAGAATGTGGGATGAGAAACAGACAACTCTGCACCAGGGAGTCAAGCAAACTCTAAGGTCAAGTGAGCACTTAGCACTGCCCTCTGCTGGAGGAGGATCAAATGAGCTTTGGTGACTGTCTCCACTGGTGAAATTTATTGTATTATTCTCTCTGCACCCACCAAAACCTATTTGTAATTTATTGCCAGTTCTATAGCAACAGGGTTTATATAATCAGGAACTGAATGAATAAGACAGCTGTTTTCAAGAAAATACTAAACAGATTTTGGTCCATGGGAAAATGTTGAATTTAATGCTTCCGGTTTGCAGACCAGAGAGTCTGAATGTTTTCCATCAATATCAAAACAATAAATGAATGAGTCAGCCATGTAAACAAATCCTGTGGTGGACAAACAGCCTTTTCCATTTTGACTTTACATTCACAGATGGGTCAAATGGGTCAGAAATGCAGGGTCAGCCTCTGGGTGCTTGGGAAGAAACCAGTAATGGATGCTTGTAAAATGAGTGTGTGTGAACGTTATTTTATTGGCTAGATTTGGTCAAAGGTTGTAATCATGGAACGGTAATTGGATAAAAATGAGAAAATGATCTGAAATTGGAGAAATAGTCTCTTGAGAGCAGTATGACTTCTATACATGAAAGGTTAGGTAAATAATGGATAGCCTTTGCTGTTTGCTGAATATCGGCAAAGGACAGATGATTGAATGTTTAAAAAAGCCTTTTTATTCTGGTGTCACATTTTTAAAACTGTGCTGACAAGACAAGTGGCAGGAGGTTCTGGTATCTACCAAAGCATAATTATGCATAGTCAAGTATTGAGAAAAAAAAAAAAAAAAAAAAGGAACAAGTCAAATGGTCTCATATTCAGTGTTAAAATCACTTGTTCTTTGAACAAGTGAATAAATGTGATACTATTATGTCCTAAGTTCATATGTGTTGAAACAAGGCTGAATAAGACAGATCAGCCCACTAGTATCAAGAAGAGGCCACTTGATTCAAGAAAATTCTGGAAACAAGTTGATTAGCTGTGGGATTACCTTGTCCCACTATTTTTTTCCATTTGTATGAGGCAAAAAAAAAAAAAAAAAAAAAGATTTTAACAGTGATTGTAAAACCGGAAGGCCCGCAAAAGGCCTAACACACTATAAAAACTAAAACAAATAAAAGTACAGATTTTAAAATGGTAAATAATGTTAAAAACCAAGAAAAGCAACAACACCACATAGGATTGGTTGAGCCTAGGACTCTACCACACAGGTTCTTAAAATCAGGCAGAGCACAGTTTTAAAATAACGACCAGAACCAGAACATGCAGTAAAAGGGTTTATTACAAAAATGTATATTTCTTTTGTCTTCTTTTCCCCAACCCAGTCTCCAGAGGCCCTAGAAGTCTATCAAAATACTCAAGGTTTCAGGCAGTGCAGTCAAACAAATCTCTTACTTCAGTTCGTTTGCCGAAGTCCTGGTGCCACGCTTCAGTCCATGGTGTCACCTTCGGCACAATACTTTGGAGACGAGAGAACAGCTTGGTGAGTGTTTGTACTGAATTACAGTAGATGATGTGTACTAGCCCTCAGGAAACGTGCATGCCGCCAGTAAATCGACTGGAACACTCACGAATTTCCTGGGTCGCAGTTATAAACTGACGACCCAGGCCGGAGTAGAGTGGCGTTGGCGGGCAAAGCTACAGCTCGGTCGCACTCTCGTCCACTCGCCATTCCTCATCTGGGGAAACCCCTCGTCCTGGCTCTGCTGCTCGCCGCAACTTAGTCGCAGCCCATGCTGACCCTCATTGCCGTCAGCTTCCTCTGTCCAAGACAGGTGTCCACTCCTCTGCTGCCACACGCCAAGTCTCCTCTCTGGCCGCTGCCGCAGCTCTCGCCGTTGTGCTCTGGCCGACCTGGCCGCTCCGGCCGCTGCTGCGACTCTTGCCGCTCCCTTCTTGTCACTCTGGCCGCGCAGGGAGCGACACTTGTCTCTCGGGCCCCCTCATTCTCTCCTTCTGCTGCCTTTTCTCCCTGTTGCTCTGCAGGTGAGGCCCACCTCCCCGACACTGGTTGGTTTCGGGAGTCCTGTTCCCCTTCCCCAGTGGCTGTCTCAACTGTCCATCCAACCAACCACACGTGCAGGTACTCTCCAATTATGTCCCAATTAAGACCAGAAGCCTGCGTCAAACTCAATCTAACATGTATATAAATCAAGGATAAAAACACAACAACAGGGCATATAAAACCAAATTAAAATAAAATCATGCATGCATAAAAACAACAACAACAACAACAATATTAAAGCATGCATAGAGACAACGGGCTCTAGTTTCCCGGCGCAGCGCGGGGTGGCGCAGTGAGGCGAACCCCGCGCAGAGCTAGTTTCGACCGGCGAAGCGGGAGAGGCGGACAGTGTCCAAGTTTCGCAGACGGACTTGCGCGGAGATGGGAGTGGTGGCGCAGCGGGGGGAGGTGCCGACAGATTCGGCTTGGCGCAGTGACAGTTTTGTGCCAAAAGGCTTCGCCGAGGTGCGCCAAAAGCTCGCCATCTGAAACCACGTCTACTTTCAGCGCAAGGCGGAGCGGAGCCGGCGCAGTGGAAGTTTGGCTGACTGGCGCACATCACCAAAACCTCACAATCAGCATAAACAGTGCCAATCTCCTTTGATCTGACATCA